>NC_037671.1:20833892-20999644 GCF_003255815.1 Theropithecus gelada
TTTTTTTTGAGACGGAGTCTTGCTCTGTCACCCAGGCTGGAGTGCAGTGGCCGGATCTCAGCTCACTGCAAGCTCCGCCTCCCGGGTTTACGCCATTCTCCGGCCTCAGCCTCCCGAGTAGCTGGGACTACAGGCGCCCGCCACCTCGCCCGGCTAGTTTTTTGTATTTCTTAATAGAGACGGGGTTTCACCGTGTTAGCCAGGATGGTCTCGATCTCCTGACCTCGTGATCCGCCCGTCTCGGCCTCCCAAAGTGCTGGGATTACAGGCTTGAGCCACCGCGCCCGGCATCTATTTCTAATAAACGCATTGTGGTCAGAAGAAGTAATCTGTGTGATAAAGATTACTGGGATTTGCTCTGTAGCCCACTGGAGGACAATTTTTGTAAGTGGTCATCATGTTTAAAATAATTTTCTGGCAATTCTGGAGAACAGGAGGCAAATAAGCCTATGGTTTTCCTTGGAAAGACCTTACTTCTACTCAGCTGCTTCTGGGAAGCGGCTGCTTTGAAGTGGTCCATGCACTAATCTGTCTCTGTGACAGTGTCCCCCCCTGCTAGAATCAGTTTCTGTCAATTGGATTTTCTAGATGAACTGGTTGAGAAGAATAATCAAAATGGTCAAAGGAACAACTAGGCACTCCAAGAGTGCCTACATGCAGCTGACCCTGGCACAGCCAGCATCCAGGGACTCAGCTGCCAGGATTCATAGCTGACTCCACCATCTCTAACCAACTAAACTCAATTTATATCTTAAGGAACTTCTTTCAAGGAGATAACTTGCTGAACAGGAATTCATAAGATTGAACAAATGGCTCAGTCTTAGACAACTGTGCTCCCTGGTGTGCGTCCCTGGTACAGAGAAGCAGGCTACACTTCGGGATGCCCACACCAGGGCCATAAGCTCTATTGCCACTGTGTGAACCCCACCTTCCCCCACCCCAGAGCCTGAGACATGTCACATAGGAGCAGATCCTTGGCAGGATGCACTTACGTTATGAACATTTGGTGTACTGAGGCTCCTCCGAATGTGCCGGGCTTTGGTGGAAAGTGCTTCCTTGACTGTGACGGCCTGTAAACACAATAATTTGAAAATAACACTTTTTTTTTTTTCTTCCAGAGATGGAGTCTCACTCTGTTGCCCAGGCTGGAGTGCAGTGATGCGATCTCAGCTCACTGAAACCTCCGCCTCCCAGGTTCGAGCAATTCTCCTGCCTCAGCCTCCCGAGTAGCTGGGACTACAGGCGCACACCACCACACTTGGCTAATTTTTTTTTTTTTTTTTTGTATTTTAGTAGAGACGAGGTTTCACTGTGTTGCCCAGGCTGGTCTCGAACTCCTGAGCTCAGGCAGTCTGCCCACATCGGCCTCCCAAAGTGTTAGTATTACAGGCATGAGCCACCGCACCCGGCCATTACTTTATGTTTTATTCTAATTATAAAAGTAACATATATTTATAGATTTAAATATAGACTACATCAGTTCTATATACACACACATTTATAAAACTGAAATATTATTTTACCCATTTATTATTATTTGCTTAGCAATTTATCAAAAACTTTTTTGAGACAGAGTCTCGCTCTGTTGCTCAGGCTGGAGTGCGGTGGCACAGTCTCGGCTTACTGCAACCTCTGCCTCCCAGATTCAAGCAATTCTCCTGCCTCAACCTCCTGAGTAGCTGGGATTACAGGTGCACGCCACCACACCCGGCTAATTTTTGTATTTTTAGTAGAGACGAGGTTTCACCATGTTGGTCAGGCTGGTCTCAAACTCCTGACCTCGTGATCCACCTGCCTCAGCCTCCCAAAGTGCTGGGATTACAGGCATGCACTATCGCGCCTGGCCTCAAAAACATTTTTTTAAGATAAATAAAACTGCAGGGTGTGGTGGTTCACGTCTGTAATTCCAGCACTTTGGGAGGCTGAGGCAGGTGGATCACTGAGGCAGGTGGATCACAGACAGGAGTTTGAGACCAGCTGGCCAACATGGTAAAACCCCGTCTCTACTAAAAAATACAAAAATTAGCTGGGCGTGGTGGCGGGTGTCTGTGGTTCCATCTCTCTGGAAGGCTGAGGCACTACAGTTGCTTGAACCTGGGAGGCAGAGGTTGCAGTGAGCTGAGATCGCGCTACTGCACTCCAGCCTGTGCGACAGAGCAAGATTCTGTCTCAAAAATAAACAAACAAGTAAATAAAACCAGGAAAACAGCAGAATGAAAGATATTTATGTTGTGAAATTTTTATACAGGTGGACAGAGAAATGTAGAAGAGGTACCTCTAACCATATATCTAATTTGCAAAATGACAATGAAGTGTGATGCTGTTTGTATTTTGCTCATGCAGCAATTCAGGTGGGATTTCCACTAAGGGAAGATTTTTCTGACAGATGCCAATTACATTCCTCCTATTAATCAACACCCACCCCCCATAATGTCAACTACTGCTCCTATGAAATGACATATCTTGTCTTATAGTTCCATTACTTAGTGTATTATTTTCTCTTGAATGTCCTGTTGTCACCTCAAAAGTTAAGTCAGGTCTAAAAATCAGGGAGACAGTAATAGTCTGTGGTTAAGCATATGCCCTTTGGAGTCAAGCTGTTTGGCTTTACATCTGACTTTGTACCCCTTCCTAGCTGTGGAACCATGGGTGAGCTAGCTAACTTCTGTCAGCCTCAATTCTGTCATTTGAAAATGGGGATTTCAACAGTACTTACCTCAGGGGGTTATCTTGAAGATTAAATGAAATAATATATCTAAATTGCTCAGGCTCAGTGCTTGGCAAGTAGGGAGTATTCAATAAAAGTTAGTCACTATTTTTATTTTGGTTACTATTTTGCCAGAGTCCTTTCAACAGAGATGGCTCAAGTGCTCCTTCTCTGATAGATTTAGTGAGGTATTTGGTAAGTAAATTCATATCTGTCCACTGGGGGTGAAGGCTGGTGATTTCATTCTCGGTCCAGATATTCAGTTACTTGCCTGCCGGAGCCGTTCAAGACTCAGAATGTTTTCCACCTGCAGCACACCTCGAGTATACTTCTCAATGTACGTCTCCCCATCTGACGTGCCTTCGTTTTCACTCCTTGCTGCCAGGAGAGCCAGCGTTTCCCGGTCTTCTATCTCCTCAGTTGCCTAAAAGGACAGGAAGGAAATGACAATACTTTGATGTGAACAATGTTTTCATCCAAAGTGTGGTAAGAAAATGTTTTAGAAATCTGGAGAATGAACACATTCTCCATTATTTAGATATTGATATTTTTTAATATATATAATTTTTTTTTTTTTTTTGAGACAGAGTTTCGCTCTTGTTGCCCAGACTGAAGTGCAAAGGCGCGATCTCAGCTCACCACAACCTCTGCCTCCCAAGTTCAAGCGATTCTCCTGTCTCAGCCTTCCTGAGTAGCTGGGATTACGGCATGTGCCACCACACCCGGCTAATTTTGTATGTTTAGTAGAGACACGATTTCTCCATGTTGGTCAGGCTGGTCTTGAACTCCCGACCTCAGATGATCCACCCGCCTCGGCCTCTCAAAGTGCTGGGATTACAGACACGAGCCACCGCGCCCGGCCTAAAGTAGCATATATTTTACCTTTGGTATATTGGATACTATTTCATAGGTTACACCACAGGAATAAAAAATATTTTTCAGGGATATTCTCCTCTTCAAACTCTGCGTGAAACTCTGGTAGGAAAAAAAAAAAAAAAAAAGCTGGATTAAGCTATGTAACAAAGGTAAGTTATTTCGTATTTTACAAATTGTAAAAGCATTACCAGTTAATATGTTTTTGATATGCACAATAATCAGCATACAACAGAAAAAAACTGAAGCTAAGAATCCCTGTCTCCAACCCCAAGGGACACTAACGTCCAGCTGTTAGTTGGGAATTCGACTACAGAATCTGTAGCATGTTCAGGATTTCTGTGGTTGCTTCTCTCTCCCATCTGCTGCCTTCCTGTGATCTCTCCAGGGTTTAATCAGTCTTTCCTGAGATGGCTAGAACAACACTGGAGAGGATCAGTTTCACTGACAGAACCTCTGAGATGGCATCCGTCAAAGCAGTAGGATAGGGATTTGTTTGGAGTCTGCCTTTTGTCCTGGTTTTGTCACTCACCTGCCTGGACCTGGCACTTAATCTCTCAGCCTCCGTTTTTCTACTTTTCAAACAGTGAAATATCACAGCTTCACCGCCTGGTAGGATTATACCTCTCCAATCAGTCAAGGTGAGAATGCCCTTACTGGATGACATTGACCTCTGCTATCCTAATGCCCACTATCTTGGATAAATGAGAATCAGACTCTAACTCGGCCAGGATGGTCATGTTTTGCACATCCCCTACATTAGCACCAAAAAACACTGCTTTGTGCTAGACAGGGGGAAAAAACTTTGAGCTCAGAGCCAGAATGGCAGAATCAGGCCCTGTTATTACCTGTTTGTTGTAAATATTGGCTGCAATCCGTTTTCGTAATACTAACTCCATAGCAGCAGGGTGGCTGAGTTGAACTGTGGTTTTCACAATTAGGTAAATCCTTTCATTCTGTGGTGTGACCCTATTCAAGTGAACAGAATCATGCACCGAGGAATCCCAAGAGGCTGTGGCTGAAACCTACGAGTGAGGGAATGATGAAGAGACGGAAACAAGACACAGGTCAGCCGTAGCAGTTTTACAGGGCATACAAGAGAAAGAAAATAAATTCAAATCACTGTAATCAAATATATTTCTTTCCTCACCTTTTTAAAACAGCAACACAAATGTTCTGTTTTTTAAAGGCCCCAGTCTTTCTCCCCAAAGCAAACTATAGCAGTTGAGTGGGAAAGCAGGCCCACAGGCTTCTGTGCTAATCTGAAGCCTTTTAAGAGAAACATGGAGGTGAATTACCTCATCATCACTGTGCTTTATGATGGGCAGGTAGAAAAATTGGCTGCCATGCTCCTTGGGCAGAATGGAGTTCACGCCGGACGCATGGGGGCCGACAAGCTGCTCATTGGCACTGAGGTCATCCGCTAACCACATCAGGGGCACAGAAAAAACAGTAGGGGAAAGTCAGTTTTTCAGCAAACACCAAAAATTTAAATATATGCTTTTTACAGTTGACGTTTTTTGTGTTTGTTTTGTTTTGTTTTGTTTTTGAGACGGAGTCTTGTTGTGTTGCCCAGGCTGGAGTGCAGTGGCGTGATCTTGGCTCACTGCAAGCTTCACCTCCAGGGTTCACACCATTCTCTTGCCTCAGCCTCCCGAGTAGCTGGGACTACAGGTGCCCACTACCATGCCCAGCTAATTTTTTTTTGTATTTTTTTAGTAGAGACGAGGTTTCACCGTGTTAGCCAGGATGGTCTCGATCTCCTGACCTCGTGATCCACCCGCCTCGGCCTCCCAACGTGCTGGGATCATAGGCATGAGCCACTGCGCCCAGCCTACAGTTGACGTTTACACATAACACATCTTTACTTTTTCTTTCATTCCTTATCCTGCAGCTGAAATAGAGACTCCAAGACTCACAACAGTTTTTTTTCTTTTTTAAAAATTATTATGTTTAATAGAGATGAGGTCTTACTATGTTGTCCAGTCTGGTCTTGAACTCCTAGACTCAATGCATCTTCCTGCCTTGGCTTCCCGATGTGCTGGGATTACAGTTGTGAGCCACTGTACTTGGCTTTTTTTTGAGACAAGGTCTTGCTCTGTTGCTGATGCTTGAGTGCATGGCCTGATCATAGCTCACTGCAGCCTTGAACTTCTGGGCTCAAGAGATCCTCCCGCCTCAGCCTCCTGAGTAGCTAGTACTGCAGGTACACACCACTATGCCTGGCTATTCTGTAAAATTTTTTGTAGGGATGCAGTCCAGCTTTGTTGCCCAGGCTGGTTTCCGACTCCTGGACTCAAGCAGTCCTCCTGCCTTGGCCTCCCAAAGCCCTGGGATTACAGGCATGAGCTCACCATGCCCCACAGCTTTTATTCTTTTTTATTTTGAGACAGAGTCTCACTCTGTCGCCCAGGTTGGAGTGCAGTGGCGCAATCTCGGCTCACTGCAACCTCCGCCTCCCAAGTTCAAGCGATTCTCCTGCCTCAGCTTCCCAAGTAGCTGGGACTACAGGTGTGCACCACCACGCCCAGCTAATTTTTGTATTTTTAGTAGAGATGGGGTTTCACCACATTGGCCACGATGGTCTCCATCTCTTGAACTCGTGATCCACCTGTCTCAGCCTCCCAAAGTGCTGGGATTACAGGCATGAGCCAACGCGCCTGGCCGCTTTTATTCTTCAAAAATACAATAGGAGCCAAAAAGTTGCCTTGTGAGTCTCCTATAAGACGGAATGACTATATTCTATTGTTGTCCTAGGTACAAATATATTCATTAAACACACCTTGGAGGCTGGGCGCGGTGGCTCACGCCTGTAATCCCAGAACTTTGGGAGGCCAAGGTGGGTGGATCACAAGGTCAGGAGTGTAAGACAAGCCTGGCCAAGATGGTGAAACCCCGTCTCTATTAAAAATACAAAAATTGGCCGGGCGTGGTCGTGGGTGCCTGTAATCCCAGCTACTTGGGAGGCTGAAGCAGAAAATTGCTTGAACACAGGAGGCGGAGGTTGCAGTGAGCTGAGATCACGCCACTGCACTCCAGCCTGGGTGACAGAGTGAGACTCTGTCTCAAAAAAACCTAAACAAAACAAATCTTAGAATTTTGCTGCTTTCTGATGTCAATTCCTCCTGTAAACTGTTTGGTTTGTTATCCTACTTAATAACTTACTATAAATTAGAGATTTTAGCAGTTAAATTACCTATTTAAATCAAAGTTCTGAGCACTGGGAGAAATATGAAGATTATCTTCTTCCAACGTCCTATCCAATATGGGGTTTACCCTTCACAAATCTCTGTAAATGGCCAACTAGTCTTTGTTTATATACCTCCCAAGACAGAGAACTCACTATCTTATGAGGCATACATTCAACATCTAGGCTTTAAAAAGAAAAAATTCTTCATATGAAGAGCCAAAGCCACCCTCCCTGTGTCTTCCATCCATTAGTGGGCTTCCTTCTAGAACAGAGGTTTTCAGGCTGTGTTTTGAGGAGCCCTAGGGCCCTGCCAAAGGATGTACCAGGAGCTTGCCCACCGCAAACTCAGCAGCTCTGCGGTTGTTTTCTACACGTGGGGTTCCGGTTAATATTTCGTCTAGAAAAGGATTGCTCCGCTAAAGCACGTTGGAAACCATTGTTCTAGACTTGCCCAGGTTCCATGTAATTGCAGTATGAAGGACAACCCTGAAGGCAGCGTTATAGTGTGATCATTTCTGCCATCAAAACTGTTTGAGGAGAGTTAAGAACACTAGTCAGAAATGCAGACTAATAGGCCCTTGCCAAGCCTAAAGACTCAGAATCTCTGGGGGTGATTACTTTCCAGGGTAATTTCTATGTCCGCTGTTTCAGAGCAACTGTGTTAATGCTCTTGTATGCAGTTCTCAATCACCCTATGTGCTCTTTTTAAAATTATCCACATAATCATGCTTACGTACATTTAATTAGAACAAAAATGTCACCTAATTTGGCACATGAATGATTAGAAGAGTGATTTAAGGATCAAAATAAGGTGAGTCTGAATAGATTACAAACCTTAATTAAATACAATAATCCCTGTGACTTTAAGTGTCTACTTACCATTCAAATCGAGGAAAAGAACTGGTATGTGGGTTTCCATTCCAGGAGGTGGGATCCTAAATTTAATAACAACATTTAATCATAACAAAATATGTATTTTACATCTTGTTAGCTGATAAAACACCGCAGAGCCGTGGAAGCAAAGAGAACCATGGTGGAGATGCAGTTTCCACTAATGAAATACTTTCATATTTCTTGACTTCCCTGTAGACATAAATCATGGGAATTATATGACTTACACAAAAGAACTTCCAGTTATATGAGTTACATGCAATTAATTGAAACAAAGATTATTTTAAGCCTTTCTAAAAATAATTCCCGTGAGAGGGAAAGGGAAGGGGGATGTTATTAGGGTGGTAACAGGACAGGATCAGAGCCTAGAAGAAGTAAACAAAAGCTGAAAGGAGGATAGAATGAAAGATGTGTGAAAGGAGGTAGGGTTGTGTACAGAAGAGACCAAGCAGTGTTTTATCAAAAACTGGACCAGGGATGGGCATGGTGGCTCATGCCTGTAATCCCAGCACTTTGGGAGGCCAAGGCAGGAGGATGGTTTGAGGACAAGAGTTCAAGACCAGTCTGGGCAACACAGGGAGACCTTGTCTCTATAATAAAAACAAAAACAACAAAAAACACTAGCTGGGTGTGGTGGTACAAGCCTGTGGTCCCAGCTACTTGGGAGGTGGGAGGATGGCTTGAACCTGGGAGATGGAGGTTGCAGTGCACTGAGATCGTGCCACTGTACTCCAGCCTGGGAAACAGACCCTGCCTCAAAAAAATAAAAAACAAACAAAAAACCCCAACTTGCCCAGCTGCAATAGAACCGCCTCAGAGGCCTCTGAAAGTGAAGAGTCCCTTTAGAAATGCAAATTCCTGGCTGGGCGCGGTGGCTCACGCCTGTAATCCCAGCACTTTGGGAGGCCGAGATGGGCGGATCACGAGGTCAGGAGATCGAGACCATCCTGGTGAACACGGTGAAACCCCGTCTCTACTAAAAATACAAAAATTAGCCGGGCACGGTGGCGGCCGCCTGTAGTCCCAGCTACTTGGGAGGCTGAGGCAGGAGAATGGCGTGAACCCGGGAGGCGGAACTTGCAGTGAGTGGAGATCTCAGCGACAGAGTGAGACTCCGTCTCAAAAAAAAAAAAGCAAATTCTTACTTAAAAAAATAAAAAAAGAAGAGTCGCAGGTCCTTCCTTTCTCTTCTGAATCAAAATAACTAGGGATGACACCCAGGCCTACATGTTACAAACACTCAAGATGATCTGAAGTTTCAAAACACTTTATACCAGAGAGACTGAAGTAGGGAGAAGAACTGTCTAGAGAGGGTTTTGAGGGCCAGAACAAGATTGGGGTGAGCAGGCTGTCCATAAGAAGTGGCTGGTAGAATTACTGCAAGAGACCTACAGGATTCCAGCATAACAGCAGGAACTGCAGGGAGAAACATCAGGTTATAAATTATGTGCCTGCAGATTCAGTTTCTAGTTTCAGAAAATAGACCACGAAATTGATTACATTTCCGTTTATCATTAGAGATGCGGGTATTGTCACTAATGTTCCTATGCCTGTTCAAAAAAGACTATCTGGGCATGTACATTCTGTGTTCAAAAGGAATCTGATTTCTCTTAAATGCCCTGGATATATAATAATAAAAATGAGAATGAGAATAAGCAGCATCAGCTAGGATTTAACAAATGGGTATGAAAAGTATTTTATACACATTATAATATATAAGATAATATTATCATATATAAGGTATTTTATATACATTATCTCTAATTCTCACAGTACTACCAAAAAGACAGCTCCACTAATGTATTTTCTGCCCTCTTCAAATACTTTCTAGCCAAGATAAAAGAGTTTCTGGAGATCAGGGAACAATGTCCAAGTTGCTTATGCAGAGGAATAGAGGAGTGGGATATGTGATTCCTGGCCAGGTAATCAATGCTCTCTGGCTTCCTGTGGGAGAAAGTTGGCTTCAATGGGGAAGGAAAAAAGGGATGGAAGCACTAGAGATGAGTGGACATTCCCTAAGCAGTTCAGCTGGTTGGCATTTTCTGTGACAATCCTGGAAAGTCTCTTGCATGGCTCTTGCCACAGGCGACCTATACCATTTCATCTCCCTCGGTCTGCACAGAAGGGAGGGCAGCCTTACCAGTCGGCAGGTGCCCCAGGAATCCCACTGCCTGGGGCCGGCACCAGTACAGCATTCCTTTCCTCGGTCAGCCCTACCCACTGCTCCACAAGCTGGGCTTCCCGCTCCACATCGTCCTCTGTTTTCTCTGCAGAAAAAAATGAGGGGATCAATGCCAACAAGAGAGAAAGTATGACTTCTCGATTTATAAGGAACAGATTTTGGCCTGGGCAACATAGTGAGACCCCATCCCTACCAAAAAAAAAAAAAAAGCAATAGTTGGGAAGGGTGGCGGCACGCACGCCTGTAGTCCCAGATACTCGGGCAGCTGAGGTGGGAAGATCACTTGAGTCTGGGAGTTCAAGGCTACAGTGAGCTATCATCACATCACTGTACTAAAGCCTGGAAAACAGACAAGAGACCCTGTCTCAAAAAACAAGCAAACAAAACAATAAAGAGATTTCATTCAGTGCTATCTGTAAGTGGCTTAAACATCCACTATGTCCCTAAAATGGATATGAGTTTTTGAAGTTCAAGCAAGAGCATATATAGGGAGCTGAGAGGGGCTGTGACACCAATTTAAGGAACCATAAGTCAGAAATAGCAGAAAGGGCATTGGAAAAGCAATTACGAGACTTAGGTTATTTTGCTGGTTCTGTAACTTGGGGAAGTTATCCAACAGATGAGTCTCCCTAACCTGTCAAACAGGGATAAAAGAAGTCATGTCTACTTCATGTACTTGCTGGAAGGATCAAATGAAATATGGACGTGACACTGCTTTACAGAACTATACATGATGTTACAAAGACAGAGGATTAAAAAACACCATAGGCTGGGCACAGTGGCTCACGGCTGTAACCCCAGTACTTTGGGTGGCCGAGGTGGGCAGATCTCCTGAGGTCAGGAGTTCGAAACCAGCCTGACCAATATGGTAAAACCCTGTCTCCACTAAAAATACAAAAATTAGCCGGGTGTGGTGGCGGGCACCTGTAGTCCCAGCTACTCAGGAGGCTGAGACAGGAGAAACACTTGAACCCGGGAGGAGGAGGTTGCAGTGAGCCAAGATCGTGCCACTGCACTCCAGCCTGGGCGACAGAGCGAGACTCTGTCTCAAAAAAAAAAATAAATAAATAAAAAATAAAAAACCCACCATATTCCTTACTCTGTAAAATCACCTTTATTTTCCTTGAGGCTTACCATGAATGGGATTTTATTTGATACACTTTGAAATCCACTTATTCATAATTCAACTCTGGGGCTCCCTGGGTACAGTCAAAGTGAGTTTTCATTAGCAGCCTGAGCACATACACAAGGCAACACCACATGTCGAGCCAAGGTGTTTTCCTGAGGGAGACTTTCCGCTAGCTTCTACATGAAATGGATTAACATGCATGATGTGTGTGTTCTTTGCTGCAGAACCAACCACATGAGTGGACCATGATATCTGGATGAGAGACTAAGGATTTTAAGTGCATATTTCTACTATAGAATCCAAGTGGTTACTGCTAGCATAAGCAAGCTGCACCCTTGGAGGTGGGTGGCAGTGAATGGAGCTGCAGGGGCCACCCTGAACCAGCGGAGTGCATGGCAATGGCCCAACAGTGGATAGGTGCTGACCTGCTCATTCAGTTGCTGTATGTCCTAGGTCCTGGTGCCTAAAGTACTTTGTATTGACATACTGGTATTTATCACATTGTGTTCATCAAAATGAAATTTGAATTTGACATTTAATGTCACAGTTTTATGAGATAACTCAGAGTTTTATGAAAATGTATCACTTTCAAATTTGGAGGCTTCTTAAACCAACAATGTATAATATGATTGACTAATGTCTATAACTGTTACAAGTTCACAAAACTAAACAGGCTGGGTACAGTGGCTAACACCTGCAATTCTAGCGGTTTGGGAGGCTGAAGTGGGAGGATCACTTGAGTCCAGGAGTTTGAGACCAGCCTGGGCAACAAAGTGAGACCCCCCCCATCTACAAAACGTTTAAAAATTAGCCGGGTGTGGTAGCTTGTGCCTGTAGTCTCAGCTAGTCAGGAGGCTGAGGCAGGAGGATCTCTTGAGGTCAGGAGTTAGAGGCTGCAGTGAGATATGATCCTGCCACTGCACTCCAGCTTGGGTGACAGAGTGAGACCCTGTCTTAAAACAACAATGACAACAACAAAAATAAGATACTACTGTCCAGTTAGGGGAAGAAAACAACCTACTGCCATTGTGTAAAAGTGAAAAAGATACTCCCCAAAAGAGAGTTTGATCTCACATACCTGTTTTATTGCTGACTTTTTTTATCTGTTCATCCAAGTATTCTCGTCGTTTAATGAGTGCATCTGACCACCTCTCCCTTACGCAGTTTAAGTCTTCTTCCTAACATCAGGGAGGGAAAATACTTTCCTGTAGACTGTACAGACAACGATTTCTTTCTTTCTTTTTTAAAAAGATGTTTAAATTGACTAGGAAATTTTTCATTAGGAAAAGCTATTGAACATTGCTGTGTGATTAATATGCAAGAAAGCAGAGAGGCCTCAATAACACTGCATGTTGATCAAGGATGCTGTTGCCCAGAAATCAGAGCCCCTGGATCTCCACAAGGATAATTACACTTAAAAGCAAGACAAGCTCAAACTATACCAGCTGTCAGATTTTTTTTTTACGATGAGTGTATATATACTTAAATCGTAGCTATTCATTGCAGGATTTGTGATCCCAACAGAAGGACAGCACAAACACAGCCCAAACCAAGTAACAACAAATGGAATGGAAAATGACAGGCATTTTCATAGCTCATAGTTCAGTGGTCATCTGATAACACAGATTTTCTGAAATGCAAAGAGTAGGTCAGCAGAGAACTTTTCAAACTTGCCACAAACATTTTACTTCCAACCACCACCATGAGGCTAACCAAAAATCTCCCATGCAAACCCCAACATGCAGTCAGCCATGCTTTAAGAAATCCCCTAGGCAGTCATTGGACTGCACTGTGAAAAACCTGCCAGGAAGCGCACAAACAGCCGCAGGACGTTAGTCAATGGCACTGCTGAGATTCAAGGGGATACTGATATTTCCCTTAAAGGTTCTTCTTAGTGGAATTATGAGTAGGGAAAGAAAATCCATCAATTCTATTAAAAATGCTCTTTGACTTGCCTAATTCTAGTGTAACACTTAAGACGTTACATCAAGAATAGATACCTTTACCTCTGAAACTTTACCAACAGTGTACCCACATTTTTTTCCCCCTGAGACAGAGTTTCGCTCTTGTTGCCCAGGCTGGAGTGCAGTGGCACAGTCTCGGCTCACTGCAACCTCTGCCTCCCAGGTTTAAGCGATTCTCCTGCCTCAGCCTCCCAAGTAGCTGGGATTACAGGCGCGCACCACCACGCCCAGCTAATTTTTGTATTTTTTCTAAAGACGGGGTTTCACCATGTTGGCCAGGCTGGTCTCGAACTCCTGACCTTGTGATCTGCCCGCCTCGGCCTCCCAAAGTGCTGGGATTACAGGCGTGAGCCACTGCGCCCAGCCACTGTACCCACATTTTACATGTAGGAAGGCACACTGGGAAAACATCATTTGACGATGTGTGTGGAGAATCCGTACAAAGACTGGGCACCAAACCCAGAAAGCTTCATCTTGGTTTGCTGCTTTGACAATTTATACATAACCCCACACTCCATGATATCAGGCCAGTCAGTGCTGACTAGGTATAATCTCAATTTGTACATCTATATATTTTTTCTAGATTTCCAACCAGAAAAGGCTGAGATTTAAATTCTATAGGTTATGGAGAACTAAGTGTTACCCAAATGAGAGAAGAAAGCTGGCTAAACAAAACACAATTATGTGCATAAAATGTCTCCAATTTTCCTATTCAGCGAAAGTCTTGTGAAGTAAAATGGCATATTACAACAATACTAGCTCTTGGATGTAAGGAGCAAAATGCACTTTAGCATAGGAAAGGTAAGAGTCTATCTAAAAGATTATGGATGGATAACTACAACATTTTAAGATCATCCATTTTTTAATTAATTAATTAATTAATTTGTAGGAGACTGGAGTTTTATTATTACTCAAATCAGTCTCCAGATCATCCATTTTAATACAGTGATAATGATATTGCTTAGCAATAAGACAGTAAATCAAGATGGCATAGCAAAAAGGCAGTATTTGGTTACAAATTTTGAACTGACAAGGCAATCTATAGAAATAGTATTGTGTTTGAATACATATAAAGCAAATCAAAAGCAAGTGAAAAACTGCATATTCTCGCTCTAGGGCCCTCCTTCCTCCTCCCTGGCCTCTGCTTTGCGAATGCTGGCAATTAGCAGTAGCTGTGCCCCATGCCACAGGATTGACAGCAGTAGCAATACCTGATAACTATCCATATCATCACCATCCTCATCATCTCTCTGGTAGGAAAAAATAAACACAAAGGACAAGCATTTTGTTTTTTAAACAGCATACAGGGAAAATAATTATTTTAAGCTTAACACACATTAAAATGGACAGCTCACATACATAAGCACAATAAAACACTAAATTGAATCTCAAAAATGGTATACTAAATTTAATTCACTTGTCTATAAAGAATTTTTCAGGCCGGGCGCGGTGGCTCAAGCCTGTAATCCCAGCACTTTGGGAGGCCGAGACGGGCGGATCACGAGGTCAGGAGATCGAGACCATCCTGGCTAACATGGTGAAACCCCGTCTCTACTAAAAATACAAAAAAACTAGCCGGGTGAGGTGATGGGCGCCTGTAGTCCCAGCTACTCGGGAGGCTGAGGCAGGAGAATGGCATAAACCTGGGAGACAGAGCTTGCAGTGAGCTGAGATCCGGCCACTGTACTCCAGCCTGGGTGACAGAGCGAGACTCCGTCTCAAAAAAAAAAAAAAAAAAAAAAAGAATTTTTCACATAAAGAATCATTGAAACAAATATTTGGCTGGGCTCATGCCTGTAATCCCAACACTTTGGAAGGCTGAGGCAGGAGGATCTCTTGAAGCTAGAAGTTCGAGACCTGCCTGCGCAACATAGCAAGACCCCATCTGTACAAAAAAATTTTTTGAATTAGCTGGATTTGATAGTGTTCACCTGTAGTCCCAGCTACTTGGGAGACTAAAGTGGGATGATCACTTGAGAGGAGGAGATGGAGGCTGCAGTGAGTTCTGGTTATACCACTCCACCTCAGCCTGGGCAGCAGAGCAAGACCTTGTCTCCAAAAAACAAACAAAAAATTAAATAAAATAAGAAATCTCTTAGCTGGGGATAGGAACCAACATAATTGGGCCAGGCCTTACACCACTGTCATACAGACAGCTGATACATATTTTGGGGTAGACTATTTGACTGAGATTTGAGATAGGCTTAGGAAGACAGAATAGCAAAACTACAAGGAAGATTCTCTTGCCCACTCTCAGTTTGAGCAATGAGGCAACTAAGCCTTAAAGGATGAAATGATTTAACCTTACCATCACACAGATAATGGCAGGTCAGAACTGTAAGCCATATCTGAGGTCTCCAACCTCAGCCATCTTCCCTGATGCAGTCATCTCAGGGGAAAGCTGGGGCAACCTCAGGCTATATACATACAAGGGTCTGTACTACACTGTTGAAATAAAAGCAACAGCATACTATTTGGAATATAAGGATCGGTCAGTGCTCTCTACTGACCATAACAATCACTTGAAAGAATCACAACTGTCCCAAACACAGGGAAACATTGTAAAATAACTAAATAAAGCAAAAATTTTGGCAAAAACATTTGGCAAAACAAAGTAATCATGTTGAAAACAAAAGGGTCTTGGTTGAAAAAAGTTTCCTTAGAAACAAGAATCTAGAATCCCTTAATTTAGATTTATGATTACAAAAGTGCTTTAAGAATATAGTCAAAATTATTTTCATATATACTTCAAAATGAACTGCTTTTTTTTTTTTAATTTTGGTAACCATCATTATCAGTTATGTGACTAACTCATTAAATGCAATCCTAATCTCGAAGCAATTTATCTTGAACTAATGCTTCCTATTAATATAAAAGAACAAATAGCTCTAATTTATCATAATTTTTTTTTTTCTTTTTTTTTGAGAGAGGGTCTCGTTCTGTCTCCCAGGCTGGAGTGCAGTGGCGCAATCTCCACTCACTGCAAGCTCTGTCGCCTCCCGGGTGCATGCCATTCTCCTGCCTCAGCCTCCCGAGAAGCTGGGACTACAGGCGCCCGCCACCACGCCCGGCTAATTTTTTTGTATTTTTAGTAGAGACAGGGTTTCACTATGTTCGCCAGGATGGTCTCGATCTCCTGACCTCGTGATCCGCCCGCCTCGGCCTCCCAAAGTACTGGGATTACAGGCATGAGCCACCGTGCCCGGCCTAATTTATCATAATTTTAAACTACGGAGGTAGTTCTATTAACTGAAAACTGGCCTAAGCATTCACGATGTAAAATTGTTACAAAATCAGCATATTCTGCATTGGTTTCAGCTACTGCATCAGAATAATTGTTGTTTTTTTTTTTGCATCAGAATAATTCTAAAGCACTGTGTCAACAACAAAAACACTTAACAGACATAACCTGGAACATGGCAGCAAAGAAAAAAAAAAGCCTTTAAAATAGTTACAGTTCAAATTTTAAGAGCACTATGCTCTTTTTTCTTTAAATTTATTTTTATTTTTGTTTATTTATTTATTCTTTGAGATGGACTTTCGCTCTGTCACCCAGGTTGGAGAGCAGTGGCGTGATCTCTGCTCACTGCAAGCTCCGCCTCCTGGGTTCATGCCATTCTCCTGGACCCCAGCCTGGATGACAGAGTGAGACTCACAAAAAAAAAAAAAAAGAAGCAAATAGTTGATCTTTGGAATGTTCCTCAAATGAGAACATTTACTTAGCTGATGATCCATACACTACAGGTCACGGCCTCCCGAGTAGCTGGGACTACAGGTGCCCACCATCACGCCCGGCTAATTTTTTGTATTTTTAGTAGAGACGGGGTTTTACTATGTTAGCCAGGATGGTCTCGATCTCCTGACCTGGTGATTCGCCTGCTCAGCCTCCCAAAGTGCTGGGATTACAGGCGTGAGCCACTGCGCCTGGCCAAGAGCACTATGCTCTTAAAGAGCATATAGCACTGGGGAAAGGCTAATATTTTAAAGTTTATAATTTGACAAAAATCAGTTTTAACTCAGAGGTAGAGCTGTTTTTAAAAAAATGCAAATAGTTGCTGGGTGTGGTGGCTCACACGTGTAATACCAGCACTTTGGGAGGACCAGGCAGCCGGATCATTTGAGGTGAGGAGTTCGAGACCAGCCTGGCCAACATGGTAAAACCCCATCTCTACTAAAAATACAAAAATTAGCTGGGCGTGGTGGTTCGTGCCTGTAATACCAGCTACTCGGGAGGCTGAAGCAGGAGAATCGCTTGGACCAGGGAGATGGAGGATGCAGTGAGCTGAGATCGTGCCACTGCACTCCAACCTGGGTGACAGAGAGAGACTCCATCTCCAAAAAACACAAAAAACAAAAAACAAAACAAAAAAAACACTGGGCGCAGTGGCTCACGCCTGTAATCCTAGCACTTTGGGAGGTTGAGGCGGAAGGATCGCAAGGTCAGGAGTTCAAGACCAGCCTGGCCAACATGGTGAAACCCCCATCTCTACTAACAATACAAAAATTAGCCGGACACATTGGCAGGCGCCTGTAATCCCAGCTACTCTGGAGGCTGAGGCAGGAGAATCGCTTGAACCCAGGAGGCGGAGGTTACCGTGATCTGAGATCGCACCACTGTACTCCAGTCTGGGTGACAGAATGAGACTCAAAAAAAAAAAAAAAAAAAGCAGCAAATAGTTGATCTTTGGAATGTTCCTCAAATGAGAACATTTAGTTAGCTGATGATCCATATACTGCAGGTCACGGTTTGAAGCAAACAAACTCAATGTTTTATTGAGCATCAGAGATTTATTAAGCCACAAGGACCTCAGGATTATTAAGTCTACCTCATCATTTTGGAGAAAAGGGGAACTCAAAGTTTAAATTATACAGCCGAGATAACCATTTAGTAAAGCTCAACTAGACTTAAGAACCCAGGTCTCTGACTCTAAGTCTAGTGTTCTCTTTCAACTGTGCAGCCACGTAGAAGCTGACGGCTAAGTGAAGGACTGAACTGCTATGAGAATACCTACAATCCCACTTCCTGCTCCACAGGCTGCACACACACAAGGAAAAGTCTGGTGAAGACTGCCAAACCACAGCAGCCCTGTCCTTGCACCCACACTCATACTCTGAATGAAGTGTGGACAGATGTTCCAAGCTAGAGGGAATTTTGGGCTTGAAGAGGGAAGGCAGCATCTGACAAAGCTATTACTGCCTTGAAGTCCAATAGTCTGTGCACTGACTTTTAGCTTTCAGAAAAATCTTTGCCTAAAAGCCATGGAGCCAAAAGGAAACTGAGATAGAAAAGAAAACATCCTCAAGATTGGCTGGGCTTAGACTCAGCTCCACAGAGGAGAAATGTTTTCTCCTCGGCACGATAGGGAGAGTGCTCCCAAACAGATATGGCGGTGAGGGAGGCAGATTTAACAGTGATTCTTCCCAGTTCCTAATTCGTATCTGGTAGTAAACTGGGGACTCAATGAAGCACACACATTTTTTTTAGGCTACTGGGGGACAAGTTCCTAATTTTATTTGTTTTGAGACAGAGTCTTCCTCTGTCACCCAGGCCAGAGTGCAGTGGCGTGATCTTGGCTCACTTGCAGCCTCTGCCTCCCGGGTTCAAATGATTCTCATGCCTCAGCCTCCTGAATAGCTGAGACAACAGTCATGTGCCACCACACCTGGCTAATGTTTTGCATTTTTAGTAGGGACAGGGTTTCGCCATGTTGGTCAGGCTGGTCTCGAACTCCTGGGCTCAAGTGATCCTCCCACCTCAGCCTCCCAAAGTGCTGGGATTATAGGCATGAGCAAACGTGCCTGGCCAAGTTCCTAATTTTAGAGATTCTTTTCATGGAGTACTGAATAGTTCTGACTGATAATATGATCAATTCTTAGATCAGTTCTTAGAGGTTTTCATCTTTTTATTTTTAAAATGAGAATATAATGTTTAGGAAATCAAGATTTAATGAACAAAAATGATCATAAGGACAAATTTTAACAAAAGAAGTAAAGCTTTCAAAGAGCTGGTTTATTATGACAATGTATGAAAATAATTTTACACTATAAATAAAAGTGGTCAGGCATGGTGGCTCATGCCTGCAATCCCTGCACTTTGGGAGGCTGAGGCAGGAGGATCACTTGAGTCCAGGAATTTGAGACCAGTGTCGGCAACAGAATGACACACCCTACTCTACAAAAAAATAAAAGAATCAGCTGGGCGTGGTGACATGTGCCTGTAGTCCCAGCTACTTAGGAAGCTGAGGTGGGAGGACTGTTTGAGCCCAGGAGGTCAAGGCTGCAGTAAGCCATGATCACACCGCTGTACTCCAACCTGGGCAACAAAGCAAAACCTTATCTTTAAAAAAAAAAAAAATACAAAAAAACTCCCAAAAAGTAGATCAGGTCAAGCAGTAATGCCAAAGATACAACATATTTTAGGCCAGATATAAAATAAAATCTGCCTAAAGTAAATGACTACTATAGCATTAGGATGTGTGTGTTTATAAATAGAATTATTATTAACTGACACTAAGCAAACAGATTTTAAAGCTAGAAAAAAGGCAACAGATGGAAATGTGAACTGGGGGAAGATCTACGGTTAAGGCAAGGAGTTCTGTTATATTCGCAAAAAGGTCCCCATCGGAGATCATTAAATGCCTATTTCTGCATTAACCAAGCTTTGTTAAATACTGTTTCAAGTCTGCTTGTCTTACCTGGTAACTGTCCAGCCCTCTCTGGAGTTTGGTGGACCTGGCAGTCACACAACCGATGGATACCGACAGGATGGCTTCAACCATAAGCGGCAGTGTCCCTGAATGCTGCACAGGTTTCACTGTGACTTGCACTCTACGGGAATGACCCTGAAGAGGGTGGGCAGGGGTATGAGTGCCAGGAATGATAATGAAGAGGAAGGGGATAAAGAAGGGGAAAAGGATTAGAGAACAAAGATACAAATAGTTAGAAAATCCCCAGAAACTATGTGTAAGAGTGGAAGAGAGAGAAAACATTAAAAAAAAAAAAAACCCAAAACAAACCCAGTACCTGTCTAAGTTGAAAGATGCCTCCTGTGTTGACATCTTTTGCCTGATGAAGTTCTACGGCAGCATACTCCCCTAACTCATTCAATTCTAATATGGAGATCCACATTTCTATTCTTCGCGTTACTTCATTCCACCTGCAGAAACACATTCCAACAAGCAAGAGCATCACTGTCCAGCCACACTGTTAGTAACAGTAATAAGCCACCATTCACTGAGCACTTACTATGTGCTAGGCACTCTGCCATGTATCTCGTATAAGTTACTTCCTTATTGAACTCTCAAAACCACCCTGTCATATTGTTTCTATTTATTTTATTGAGGTAGACTGAAATGTCCACATCTGGAGTATAGAGTTAGATGAGTTTTGAGAAATGCATATATGAGTGTAACCTGCCCTATCACCTCAGAAAGTTTGCTCATACCCATTCCCATTCAATCCCCACACTCCCGTAGCAACCGTGTAACTCAGAGATTAGTTTTGCCTGTTCTAGAACTCCAGATAAATGGAATCGCACATTATGTATTCTTGAGTCTGGCTTCTTTCATTCAGCATAATGTTTCTGAGATTCACCCAAATGGATAAAAAGTTTTTTTCTTTTTTAATGCAGAGTAATACTTTATTTATGAATAATACCAATTTATCCCCATTCACTCACTGAAGGATATTTGGGCTATTTGCAATTTGGGGATACCATGAATAACAATGCTATGAACATCACATAGGCCGGGTGTGGTAGCTCACACTTGTAATTCCAGCACTTTGGGAGGCCAAGGCGGGTGGATCACCTGAGGTCAGGAGTTCGAGACTAGCCTGGCCAACATGGTGAAACCCTGTCTCTACTAAAAAAAAAAAAAAAAAATTAGCCAGGCATGGTGGTACACGCTTGCAAGCCCAGCTACTCAGGAGGCTGAGGCAGGAGACTCACTCCAAGAGGTGGAGGCTGCAGTGAGCTAAGATCGCACCACTGCACACTCCAGCCTGGGAGACAGAGTAAGACTCCAACTCAAAAAAAAAAAAAAAAAAAAAAGAACATTGTATACAATTCTATTGAGGACTGACATTTTCATTTATCTTGGGTAAATACCTATGAGTGGGATTCTCGGGTCATAAAAGAGGCAAATGATCAACTTGACAAGAAAATGCCAGTTTTCCTCCAGATTGTGGCTTGTGTATTCATTTTCGTAGTGGTCTTTTGATGAGCACATGCTTTTAATTTTGATTAAGTCCAACTTAAACAATGTTTTTTCTTCTATGGTTAGCACTTTCTGTGGCCTTTCTGAGAATATGTGACTATCTCAAAATCCTGTGTTCTTCTGTAAGCGTTATAGTTTAAGCTTTCATATTTAAGGTTACATATGATTCATCTCAAATTAATTTTTGTATATGGTGTGAAGTCAAGAACAAGGGTGATTTTTCTCCACATAGAGATGTAGTTGTTTCAGTCTCATTTGTTGATAGGACATACAATTCCCCATTGAACTTCTTTGGTACCTGGTAGTTTCTTTCATCATTTTCATTTTACAAAGGAGGAAATAGGATCAGAGAAGGCTGGCTTCCCTCCCTCCCTCCCTCCCTCCCTTCCTCTCTTCCTCCCTCCCTTCCTTCCTTCCTTCTTTTTTTTTTGAGACGGAGTCTTACTCTGTCACCCAGGCTGGAGTGCAGTGGCACAATCTTGACTCACTGAAACCTCCACCTACCGGGTTCAAGAGATTCTCCTGCCTCAGCCTCCTGAGTAGCTGGGATTATAGGCACGTGCCACCATGCCTGACTAATTTTTGTATTTTTAGTAGAGACAGGGTTTCACCATGTTGGCCAGGCTGGTCTCTAACTCCTGACCTCATGATCCGCCCGCCTCGGCCTCCCAAAGTGCTGGATTACAGGCGTAAGCCACCGTGCCCGGCCATTCTTTTTTTTTTATTAAATGATTTTATTTTTTTTTATGAGCAGCCTCCTAGGCCAGAGTAGGTTCAGAGACTGCTCAAGTCCTAGTCTTCACCTTGTATCTAAAACTGACAGCCAAGTACAAACCTGTCATGCAGTGTTCTTGTCTTAGCATGAAGAGAATCAACCTCCCAGAGAGAGGTGCCATTTCCAGCACACCGGTGGCCCCACACTTCAATGGCCAGTGCTCCATCTGAAATGAACTCCAGAAATTCTTCCGTTACATTCACCACATAGTCCTGGGGTAAGTGGGGGAAAGCACAAGAATTATGCTTAAAGGAGTCTGTGAAATTTCCTTTTGACCTTTCAACTGTTATATTTATTTTAGAGTATGTTAGCCTGATCTCGACCTTAAATCCATCTCTTCTGTTTTACAGAAAACCATAAAGAACCACAGAATATTAGATCTGAAAGGAAAATTGGGAGGCAATTTAATTCAACCTGTTTGGTTTTTTTTGAGACGGAGTCTCGCTTCATTGCCCCGGCTGGAGTGCAGTAGCACAATCTCTGCTCACTGCAAGCTCCGCCTCCCAGGTTCACGCCATTCTCCTGCCTCAGCCTCCCGAGTAGCTGGGACTACAGGCGAACGTCACCACGTCAGGCTAATTTTTAAATTTTTAGTAGAGACGGGGTTTCACCGTGTTAGCCAGGATGGTCTCGATCTCTTGACCTTGTGATCCACCTACCTCAGCCTCCCAAAGTGCTGGGATTACAGGTGTGAGCCACCGCACCCAGCCTCAACCTGTTTCTTGTATCAATAAAGAAAATGAAGAAAGCAAATTGTCCAAAGTCATATGGTTTGTTAGTTACAGAGCTGAATCTACATTGTCTTACACTTGGTTCATTCTCAGGTCCACAGGACCAGTCTGATTTTCAGCTGGCACAGACTAACTCAATGAACTGTTCCTTGCCATGGCTTAGGAGAATAATAACAGAATTAAATTTTATATGGTTATCTTCATGACTTTATGCTCTTGCTTTTAAGCTTTCCTACCCTATCTCCTCTTTCTAAAACACAGACAGACTGGGCACAGTGACTCGCGTCTGTAATCCCAGCACTTCGGGAGGCCGAGGTAGGAGGATAGCTGGAGCCCAGGAGATAGTGACCAGCCTGGGCAACAAAATGAGATCCTGTCTCTATAAAGTAAAAATTAGCCAGGTGTGGTGGTACATGCCTGTAGTCCCAGCTACTCAGGAGGCTGAGGCAGGAGGATTACTCGAGCCCAGGAGTTCGAGGCTACAGTGAGCAATGATTATGCCACTGCACTCCAGCCTGGGCAACAGAGTGAGACATTGTCTTTAAAAACAAAAACAAAAAAAAAAAAAAAAAAAAAAAAAAAACAAAAACAAACCCAAACAGATGATTGTGAGGAAATGAATACTGAACTGACCGAGATGGGTGGCAAATCACCCAGAGAAACGCAGTAGGCAACAAGCCAAGCTAATTTTCTTTCCATTAGTCTCTCAGTGGAATCTCAGGTGAAGACATCTCTTGTGATGCTAATTTGCAGAAACAGTTGTGCTATATTTATTTAACCATATAGTATCTGCTTTTCAGTCTATTTTATTTGAAGACAGACCCAGAATTTAAGAAGAAAAACAAACTTCATGACAATCTATATATTTTAGAGATGAAAAAACTCCAAGATCACAAGAGATCCAAAAAACTCCAAGATCACAAGAGCCCAGAAGCTCTGGGACTAGCATTTATTAAAACAGCTGTTAACCAGAACACACTTGAAATTCAGATTTCATCTTTCTAAACAAGCAGCTTTGTGGATTCACAGAAAGATGGGGAATATTTAAAAGAATATTCAGAGAACAACAATAAAAATGATTAATAAAGATTTTGAGGAACAGACTTGGTGAATACAGATAAATGTAGGCTATTTGTTTTCAGAAAAAGAAAAACTTGACAGCCTTTACCTATGTGAAATTTTATAGGTGGTGATATGGGTTAGTTTTCTAAGTGTAGAACCAGAAAGAATAAGCATGATTTGCAAAAGAAGGGGTCTTGAGTATCTATGAAGGGTTGTCTAAGGAAAATCAAAACTACAGAGAGGATGGAGCTGGTCTTTCAGAAATGACTTCTCAGCAGTCCCTTGTGAAAGCCAGGAAGAGTATATGATGTCTCAAAGGAGATCCAACCACATACACCACAAATTCACCTTTCCCTTTTTCTATTTTCTCATATGACTTGTGAGAAAATCTACATGAAATATATCACTCATATGACACATTAGAATGTAATGCTATCTTCCTAAGAATGAGATATGTAGCAACTTACATGTTAAGACGTACAAATTCTGAAATACGTATAATGTGATCCCACTTTTGTAGAGCATTTTTAAAGAACTTACGTGTGCATGATATAAAAGGGTGTTTTGTACATATGTTATCATACACATATAAAAGATGTAGAGCATAGAAAGTAGTTTAATGAAATATGTAGCAACCTGTCATTGGTGGTTTATATCTTTGGGGAACAAGACTGTTGGTAGAGATCTTTTAGATTTTATTTTAAATATTTCTAAACTATTTGCATGTGTAAGAAGGTACATTTTTGAGGTTAAAACATTCTAATAAACATATTATACTTAAAACAAATGCTCATGGGGACAATCGATTATTGAACTGCACCCGTTTCTGCTGCTTCCTGCCCAGCTCATCTGGTAACGGCATCTATACCTTACAGTGGGAGAAGGTCACTGTGTACTGGGCATCCTTGGACTGTGGTGAAGGCACCTCGGGGTCTACCACTGGGGCAGCCACCGTAGACTCACACTGGTCCCAGAATGTATATTGACAGAAGACGAAATTTGAGAGGTTCAAGGGCAGTCCCGTTGCTTCTTTAATTTTTACCTGAAGAGATAAACAATACAAATAAAACTCCAATAAACACTAAACATTCTTTTATTTCAGCTACCTCAAATTTAACAGTAAGCAATTAAATAAATCGGTCATCCATTTGACATCTGAAAATATTATATCTGACACTGTGACACTAAGGATTGTATCGATAATGAAATCTGTACCACAGTTCTGTAACTATAGTATACAAACTTGGCAACAAATACACACATCCCTGCAAAAGCTTCCTGAAGGGGTGGCCTGCCCCTCCACACCTGTGGGCATTTCTCATCAGGTGGAACGAGAGACTTGAGAAAAGAAAGAGACACAGAGACAAAGTATAAAGAAAGAAAACAATAACAGTCTGATCTCTCTTTCTTTTCCCCCACACTTCCCAATGACTGAGGCTACCTTTAACAGAAAAACATAATTCACTAAGCAACATACACTTCTTGCATGTCAAATACATAGATACTTTTGAAATTTGATGCAACTGTCAATAGAAAGTGTGCTATATTTCTGAAAACAAAGTACTGTCCACCATTGTATCTGCTGTTACAAAATTCAACTTTTACTACCCTGGATGAAAAACTCTCATAAGATTTTTTGTAAAATGGTTTTGCATGAAAAAGGTCATTCGTATGAGCCTCCCATCACTGTCCTCTCACCCGACATGTCAGTTTTTTGACTCGGTGAATGATTTCCCCGCTGCTGTCTACAACTTCAAGGCTCCCACTTTCACTGGAATTCTCTGAAGAGTCATCCTCCACCACACGCTCTGGAACAGCTCCTGTAACACGCATCACTTCCACGTGGAGACGCCCTGCAACCTGGGTCAAGGAACCAGAGCACCTCAGAGTTAACAGACGTCTTGTGGGCAACCTCGACCTAAGACAGACGTGCCTTCTACAATGAAACTGGACAGGGGCTCTGCAGCTGCTGCTTGGTCATCTTCGGTAACGGGAGCCCTGCTACTACCAGAGCAGCCCATTCCACCACTTGCCCCTGTGATCGTCCTGCCTTAGTGTGAGCCAAATTTGCCTCCCTGCAACTTGCCTTCTGGAGTCATCCTCAAACGTATTCTTCCACAGGACAGCCCAGGAATAGCTTAAAGGCAGCTCTCACAGTCTACCTGGAGTCATCTAGTATCCATGTGTTTTTTTTTTTTTTCCCAAGACGGAGTCTGGCTCTATAATCCAGGCTGGAGTGCAGTGGCACGATCTCAGCTCACTGCAACCTCCGCCTCCTAGGTTCAAGCGATTCTCCTGCCTCAGCCTTCTGAGTAGATGGGATTACAGGTGCGTGCCACCAAGCCCAGGTAATTTTTTTTTTTGAGACGATGTCTAGCTCTGTCACCGAGGCTGGAGTGCAGTGGCATGATCTTGGCTCACGGCAACCTCTGCCTCCTGGGTTCAAGTGATTCTCCCG
Organism: Theropithecus gelada; assembly: GCF_003255815.1. Taxonomy (NCBI): domain Eukaryota; kingdom Metazoa; phylum Chordata; class Mammalia; order Primates; family Cercopithecidae; genus Theropithecus; species Theropithecus gelada. The sequence goes on from NC_037671.1 coordinate 20,860,071, forward strand.
CCTTAGCCTCCCAAGTAGCTGGAATTACAGGTGCCTGCCACCATGCCCAGCAAATTTTTCTATTTTTAGTAGAGACAGGGTTTCACTGTGTTGGCCAGGCTGGTCTCGAACTCCCGACCTCATGATCCACATGCCTCGGCCTTCCAAAGTGCTGGAATTACAAGCGTAAGCCACTGTGTCCAGCCAATTTTTGTATTTTTAGTAAAGACGGGTTTTCACCGTATTGGCCAGGCTGGTCTCGAACTCCTGACCTGGTGATCTGCCTGCATTGGCCTCCCAAAGTGCTGGGATTATAGGCGTGAGCCACCGCATCTGACTATCTATGTTTTTTAAAATATTCATGTGAGTGAATATAAAATGCTTAATTCACTTATTCATTTGACCAAAGAGCTAGCTCATGAAATACCAAAATAAAAACACAGGTTCTGCCATCAGGGAACAGTCAAAGGAGGCAAGACAGAGAAGTAACTCACTAACAGGCCAGGTGTGGTGGCTCAAGCCTGTAATCCCAGCACTTTGGGAGGCCGAGGCAGGTGAATCACCTTAGGTTAGGAGTTTAAGACCAGCCTGGCCAACATGATGAAACCTTGTCTCTACTAAAAATACAAAATAATAAAAAAAAAAAATTAGCCAGGCATGGTGGGTCACACCTGTAGTCCCAGCTACTTGGGAGGCTGTGGCAGGAGAACTGCTTGAACAGGGGAGGGCAGAGGTTGCAGTGAGCCGAGATCGCACCACTGCACTCGAACCTGGGCAACAGAGTGAGACTCGGTCTCAAACAACAACAGCAATAAAACTCACCAATAACAGCATAGATTAGTTGCTATAATAGATATATGTGCGAGTTGTTATAGGATAAATTTACCCACCAGCAAATATTTACCAAGAACTAACTGTGCCAGGAACTGTGCTAAGTGCTGTGCATCCAACAGCAAACCAAATTGACAAGGTTCCTGGGCTCGGGCAGCTTTTATTCTCTTGAGAGTAGAGAATGGGTGTATAACTCAGATTGGGGCTGAGAGCAGGATGAAGGAGGGTTCCATAAAGCAGTGCCATTAGATCTAATCCAGGAGGAACAGCATATTGAAAGCCACACAAATATGAGGAAAGTTATTTTAAAACTTTTTCATTAAAAGGCTTTAAATTTTCTATCATGGTGGCTCTCTGGATAGGAGTCAGTTTAACCATGTTTCTCTTAAAGCTGGCTGCACAGAATCAAATTAGAGGAAAAGGATTATTCTGAAATTTGCATTCTTGGAGTGCTTTAATTGTCTTAATTATCTCTCGTCACACACTTTCAGGTTGTAATAACTGTGGCTGTCACTACACATGTGTACAAGGTGACACATGTTCTGGTAGTGCGCTGTCATCCTAAACAGGGAAGGTTATTTTTAAAGGTAGATTAGATCCAACTTCCACACAGCAATTGGCACTGGCACCAAGGACCTAAGAGAAATCACATGATGATATCTGAGAAGTAAGACAAATACGGAAGAAGCAGTAAGATGAGGGAAGAAAGGAAATAAAAGAAATCAGAAGATAGTTGCTCTTAAGTTTTTTTGTTTTTTTAATGCTTTTCGATAATCTAATTCATTTTAATATAATTTCAGGGGGATTCATGGAATACTCAAAGCACACCACAGACTCCAAATTAAGAAGTCCTGAGCTAGGGACTCAGCCACTGAATCACTCTGCCATCTTAATTGTGCTCACTTTTTCTTTCTGAGACAGGGTCTCGCTCTGTTGTCCAGGCTGGGCTGCATTGGTATGATCACGGCTCACTGCAGCTTAGACCTACCTGGGCTTTGGTGATCCTCCCACCTCAGCCTCCTGAGTAGCTGGGACTATGGGTGCTCATCACCATGCCTGGTTAATTATTATTATTTTTTTTTGAGACAGAATCTCGCTCTGTCACCCAGGTTGGAATGCAGTGGTGTGATCTTGGCTCACTGCAACTTCCGCCTCCTGGGTTCAAGCGATTCTCCTGCCTCAGCCTCCCGAGTAGCTGGGACTACAGGTGCCCGCCACTATGCCTGGCTGATTTTTTTGTATTTTTAGTAGAGATGGGGTTTCACCATATTGGCCAGGCTGGTCTCAAACTCCTGACCTTGTGATCCACCCGCCTCAGCCTCCCAAAGTGCAGGGATTACAGGCGTGAGCGATTGCGCCCTGTCCATGCTTGGTCAATTTTTAAACTTCTTTTTTAGAGATGGGGTCTCACAATGTTGACCAGGCTAGTTTCAGACACCTAACTGTGCCCATTTTTCTCATGGGAAAAAGCACTGTTAGGCACTGGTCCTCTGGAACAGAATGTCCATGGTGTGTTTCCATAGTGGATGGTGGGCTGTGCACCTATACCCAACAACTGGGAACGTGGGTCTATACTGCAGCTTCACTTTGGGCAGAATGGCATCTTATTCTTCGCCTGCTCTAAGAATCACAAGAAATAACTTGGTAGTTCAAGGTACATTTTCTGAAATACCTTATGCCTACCTAGGCCACTATATCTAAATAGCTGAAACACCAGAGTTTAAAAGGAGGGTAACAAGGAGTCATTGAAGCCTGTTTTGTCTGAGTACTCTGGATTGCAAAATAATCCTCCTAAGCTGTATCTTATAAAGACCATTTAGGGGCCAGGAAGGAACTAGAGTATATTGCAAAAGTATGAGATTACCTTTAAAAAGAGAGAGCAATATGGGGCACAGAGCTGAATATGGTGTCCAAAATATTTCCAATTTGATTAAAACAAAGAAAAAACTTGTGACCTCCAAATATTAAATGTGTTATAATAATCCTTTAAGACCATGACTTAATCCTCAAAGCTTCTAATATCGATTATTAGTAGAGAAAGAAGAATGCAGATCTTGACTATTTGCCTTAGTTTCTTGATCCACCTCAAGAACACAGCTTAAACAGAATGAAAAACAAAATAAAACGAAAAACTTGAACCACCATCGTTCTCCAAGGCTGGCCTGTGCTTACCTCCCCCTGCTGGCTGATGATAGGGACTGCATACTGGAGTTTCACATCACAGAAGAGGCATTCCAAGAACACATTCGCCACCCCGATGAGGTTGTGATTCTCTTGGGCTTCATAGAAAGGGTCACCTCGTTTCCCGCAGAGTCTCTTTGCCTGAGCAGTAGGAGGAGCCAGTGAGTGGATGAATAAGAAACACAACATCAATTTAAATAATATTATTTAAAACTAGAGTTTGAAAAAAAATTTACAGAATCTAGCCATTTAAACAGGAAGTAAAATTAGAATGTCACATAAAGAAAAACTAAATTAGCCAGGTGTGGTGGCGCATGCCTGTGGTCCCAGCTACTCAGGAGGCTGAGGCACGAGAATCGCTTGAACCCAGGAAATGGAGGTTTCAGTGAACCGAGATCACACCACTCCAGCCAGAGTGAGACTCTGTCTCCATTAAAAAAAAAAAAAAATTAGCCCATAGGAGGGGCCTGCTTGCTGGGGAGCTAAGTGATGCCTGTGCAGAGGATTCCTCTTCAGTCCCTGCCTTGTCGTCCCTACCCACCTCACCTGCAGCTTTTTCATTTCATCCCCTTTGCTTTGCCTCATCTCCTTTGCCAAGTCTTCTTTTCCACTGCTAATGTCCAAAAAACGGATTATGCAAGCTAAAATTACTCTTAGTAATCTACCCAGCCATGATCACAGCTAGGGGTGTGTGAACACACATTAATGAATGAGAAATCCACACTGGCTCCAGCCAAGCTGATTTTTCACAGCACCGATAAAATGGCATAAATTTACTTCATTCTACTTCTTTTCACTTGAAATGTAGTAAACATGAAGCCAGATAAGAATCTACTATACGTTTTCTTCATTTAGTTCCCATCTGTGTGGGGATCACGTGTTATATTACTGATTCGACTTAGCACTTCTTTCAAAATCACTTGTAATTTATTTTCCTGATATAAATGTCTCAAGTATCATCAGCACATCTGTGTGTGTGTGTGTGAGATGCTAAATCGCTTATATTCTCTGTTTTTAACATGACAAAATCTCCTTTACATTTTGTCTCTTTTACCTCAGGAACTTTTTCCTTCCATTCTTGGTAAAGGTCTCTCATATCAATTAATTTATTCTCCAGCTTCTCGATGGTCCACACTTGGGTGCTCTTTCCTTTCCTCCTCACTTGGATAGCTGGCTCACTCACTATTGCACCTCTCTGCATAAGGAAGAAAAAACAAACTGTTATAACTCCTTTTTCGATTGCTAAAGTAATATATATACAACAGTAACATAGTAAGTTTGCAAAACACATACATGTATACAAAAGAAGATAAAATTCTACCACCTAGAGGGATAGTCTGATTTATTTTCTCTCTTCTATGTACACTCATGCACACTTCACTTTTATCACAATCAAGACTAAACAAAAGTATAACTTCACACCCCAATCCTCTCTCCAGTTTTGATATTGTGATCATTTTTCTTGTATTGTTAAATATTCTTCGTAAACATGAATTTTTTTTTTTTTTTTTTTTTTTAAGATAGGGTCTTGCTCTATCACCCAAGCTGTAGTGAAGTGGTATGATCTTAGCTCACTACAACCTTGACCTCCTGGGCTCAAGCAATCCTCCCACCTCAGCCTCCCAAGCAGCTGGGACTACAGGCACATGACATCATGACTGACTATTTTTATTTTTTTTTGCATTTTTTTGTATAGATGGGATTTTGTAACATTGCCCAAGCTGGTCTCAAACTCCTGCACTCAAGTGATCTGCCCACCTTGGCCTGCCAAAGTGCTAGGATTATAGGCGAGAGCCACCAGACCCAGCCATAGACATGATTTTTTAATGGCAACATAGCAGTATCCATAGCATTTGGATCTACTACACATTTGACTAATTATTCTATTGTTTGACATCATGTCTGTTTTAAGTTTTTGCTATTATAAAGTCCACTATGATAAGCATCCTGGACACTTCAATGACTATGGGCTTAGAATAAATTTCCCAAAGGGGAACTACTAGGTCAAAAGAGTAAAACCCAGCAAGACTGATAAGATACTCCCTGACTCATTTTCTAGCTTGCTTGCTGGAAGAAAAAATGAATGGGTGAAAAACAATTTTCTTACTTTATTTAAATTTAGTTTTTCTTTTTTTCTGAGTCATAGAAAAACAATTTTCTGGCTGGGCACGGTGGCTCATGCCTGTAATCCAAGCACTTTGGGCGACCAAGTTTGGTGGATCACCTGAGGTCAGGAGTTTGAGACCAGCCTGACCAACACGGTGAAACCCCACCTCTACTAAAAATACAAAATTAGCTGGGCGTGGTGGCACATGCCTGTAATCCCAGCCACTTGGGAGGTTGAGGCAAGAGAATCACTTGAACCTAGGAGGCGGAGGTTGTAGTGAGCCAATATCATGTCACTGCACTCCAGCCTGGGCAAACAGTGAAACTCCATCTCAAAAAACAACTGTTGCAGGAAGTCAGGAACCCTGAACGGAGGGACCAGCTGGAACTGTGGCAGAGGAACATGAATTGTGAAGATTTCATGGACATTTATCAGTTCCCAAATAATATTTTTATAATTTATTATGCCTGTCTTTAATATCTTAATCCTGTTGTCTTCATAAGCTGAGGATGTATGTCACCTCAAGACCACTGTAATAATTGTGTTAACTGTACAAATTTATTGTAAAACATGTGTGTTTGAACAATATGAAATCAGTGCACCTTGAAAAAGAAAAGAATAACAGTGATTTTTAGGGAACAAGGGAAGACAACCATAAGGTCTGACTGCCTGCGGGTCCGGGCAAAAAGAGCCATATTTTTCTTCTTGCAGAGAGCCTATAAATGGACATGCAAGTAGGAGAGAGATTGCTAAATTCTTTTCCTAGCAAGAAATATTAATATTAACACCCTAGGAAAGGAATGCATTCCTGGGGGGGAGGTCTATAAATGGCCGCCCTGAGAATGTCTGTCTTACCTGGTTGAGATAAGGACTGACATATGTCCTGGTCTCCTACAGTACCCTCAGGCTTACTAGGGTGGGGAAAAACTTCGCCCTGGTAAATTTGTGGTCAGACCAGTTCTCTGCCCTCGAACCCTGTTTTCTGTTGTTTAAGATGTTAATCAAGACAATACGTGCACCGCTGAACATAGACCCTTATCAGTAGTTCTGCTTTTGCTCTTTGCCTTGTGATCTTTGTTGGACCCTTATCAGTAGCTCTGCTTTTGCCTTTTGTCCTGTTCCCTCTGAAGCATGTGATCTTTGCTAGACCAGTATTAGTAGTTATGCTTTTTGCCCTTTGAAGCATGTGATCTTTGTACCTACTCCCTGTTCTTACACCCCCTCCTCTTTTGAAACCCTTAATAAAAACTTGCTGGTTTTGAGGCTCAGGTGGGCATCACGGTCCTACTGATATGTGATGTCACCCCCAGCGGCCCAGCTGTAAAATTCTTCTCTTTGTATTCTTTCTCTTTATTTCTCGGCCGGCTGACACTTATGGAAAATAGAGAACCTACGTTGAAATATTGGGGGTGGGTTCCCCTGATAAACAACAACAACAAAAACAAAAAACAATTTTCTTCAAAGTTTCTCTCTACAGGAAAAATTCTTCAAGGTGAAATGACAGGAAGCTCTCAAACGCTTGCAAAGAGTTCTGTGTGTTTGAAGTCAGGTATCATAAAAAGTCTTCCTTTCTTGTAGAATTCACTCTTAAAAAGGTACCATAGCAGGCCAGGCACAGTGGCTCACGCCTGTAATCCTAGCACTCTGGGAGGCCGAGCGGGTGGAACATTTGAACCCAGGAGTTCAAGACCAGCCTGGCCAATATGGCAAAACCCTGTCTCTACTAAAAGCACAAAAAATAGCCAGGTGTGGTGGCATGCGCCTGTAATCCCAGCTACTCGGGAGGTTGAGGTAGGAGAATTGCTTGAACCCGGGAAGCGGAGACTGCAGTGAGCTGAGATCATGCCATTGCACTCCAACCTGGGTGACAGAGTGAGACTTAGTCTAAAAAAAAAACCAAATAAACAAAAACCAGGTACTATAGCCTACACATATTCCCCCAATTCAGAAAGGGGTATTTACATGCAAAAAAAAAAAAAAAAAAACCAGGTAAAATATGTTTCTAGTTTTATTGTTTTAAAGAAGGCATATCAATTAGGAAGTCCTTCAGCCACTAAAATTCTGTGTATTCTGCTTATTACATATCTAAAAACATCATTTAAATAGCATTCTTACCCAATGAGGTGTATAAAGAATGTCTTGAAAAAAATAAATACCTCTAGCTGATATCAGGATCTCCTCAGGAATGTTTCTGGGATTTCAGTTTTAGATCCTGTTTTACAGTATTTACTATTGTACATCTTGCCCTCTCACTTGAAGGACATTCTTACCTTCCTATTGGCACTGAGGTTTGCAGCAGGGATCTGAAGAGTCACTTGGTAATCAGTGAGTTTGCTCATTTCCTCAGCCAAGAAGTTTGCTTCCCTCACCAAGGTGTTAGCTTTAACCAGCTGCTCTCGCAGTTTTGCCAGGCTTTGTCGGAAGAGTTCGTCCCTGCAGTGTCACAGAAAAGGGAATGAGAAAATCTAAAAGAAAACTGCAATCCCGTTTCTAAGTGAGCATCTTATTAGAAAATGGTAGAAAACTCCTCTCGGGCAGTATTTTTCAAACTATTTTACCAGACTACCTCTCATCTTTCCCTCCTGCCCACAGACGGGCTATCTGTTGAGAACTACTGATGGGGAGCAAATTGTTGAGCGACTTAACTGAAAACCACGTTAATTATGTAACATATGAAAACGATCAGATTGTGATATGAGGATGCAAAAAACCAGTACAGGAATCTTCAGGAAAAACAAACGATGATTATGACTTGTGTGTGCTGAGGGAGGGTGGTGCGGCAGGGAGTGGCTGGTAGATGAGAGAAACCTGGAGTTAGGAGAACAAAGTATTTTTCATGACTTCTGCAGCTGGCAAAAGTCATGCTGTGGTAAGGTAGTTCTGCTGTAGCAGGAATTCTTTTTTTCAACTCTCTGCACAACATTACTTGCTGATAAAAAGTTTCTCTAATATCCCAAATTGGTCAAAATCATCTTATATGTTCTCTCAGCCCCATGCCTTTAGCATTCATAGCATTTGCCATAGTTAGAACTTTTCATTTTTACTAGTGTAATTATTTAATACCTGTCTCCTACTAGGCTGTTAAGTGCCGCGGGTCAGGGACCATGTCTTTTTTTGCTTGCACTACACTAGCTCCTGGCCAAGTGCACGACCCATTGTAGGATATTCAAAAAAGGCCCCCTGAATAAAGAAAAGAGTGCTTCTGGATTTCACATTTGAATCCGGGTTCAAAAGTCACTCCATCTAGCAATTGCTCTGCGCCATATATAACTTCTCTTTTCCACCATTTACACACTGCAGGAAACTCTTATATCATAGAAAAATAATGAGCTCAAAGCATCTAAATCTCTACTCCCCACTCGTCACCTTAGAAATGACAGAGGATACATGCTGCGAGGATGCTAATGTAAAGCAAACAGTTTCTTAAAACCGTATTACTAGCTGGGGGCAGTGGCTCACGGCTATAATCCCAATACTCTGGGAAGCCGAGGTGGGAGGATCACTTGAGGCCAGGAGTTCAAGACCAGTCTGGGCAACATAGCAAGACCTCATCTCTATTAAAAAAAAAAAAGAAAAATGGTGATACCATTTTTCTGGTCACCCACGCTTAGATTTGTTCAGTCAGTTCGGTCTCTTCTCTTTTCTACAACGTCCAAAAAGTAAGCCTATTGACTCCTCCTTTGAAGCATCTCCTAAGTCTCTCTGTGTTTTATCATATCCCTGGCTCAGAGCCCTCACACCTTCCCAATAATTTCACGGCACCCAGGCTCTTCTTGCTCCACTGCAAGGCAGTCCTTATCAAGCCCTGCCTTCCCCAGGCCAGTCCTCGGCTCAAGGCCTTGCAGGGCTCCTCTTCTCCCATAAAATAAATCCCAAACTCTGAGTCTGTAGCCTCCTACAACCCCTATCTAATACTTTTGAACTTAATTTTCCCTGCTCTTCCATTAAATCACCTTCTACACCAGTGGTCCCCAACCTTTTTGGCACCAGGGACTAGTTTCATGGAAGACAACTTTTCCATGGACCGAGGTTGGGGAAAGGGAGAGTTTTGGGATGACTCAAGTGCATTATATTTATTGTACACTTTATTTCTACTATTATATTGTAATAGATAATGAAATAATTATACAGCTCACCATAATGTAGAATCAGTGGGAGCCCCGAGCTTGTTTTCCTGCAACTAGACAGTTCCATCTGGGGGTGATGGTAGACAGTGACAGATCATCAGGCTCAATCAAGACTCTTATAAGGAACATGCAACCTAGATCTCTTACATATACAGTTCACAATAGGGTTTGTGTTCCTATGAGAATCTGATGCTACTGCTGATCTGACAGGAGGTGGAGCTCAGGCAGTAATGCAAGTGATGGGGAGCAGCTATAGACACAGATGAAGCTTCGCTTGCTGGCCCACTATTCACCCTCCTGTTGTGCAGCCTCGCTCCTAACAGGCCACGGACCTGTACCAGTTTGTGGTCCAGGGACTAGGGACCCCTGTTCTAGACTACACAAAACAGTTATTTTGCAGTCTCCCAAATACATCTTACTCTCTTCCATTGCTTTTCATCTGTTCATGCCAATCTGCCCATCCAAAATGTCCTCTACTTTCTCTCTGCTCGTCAAACTCTACCTCTCAAATGTGCTTGAAATCCTTCCTTCTCCCTGAAAATCCCTGTAGAAGACTCAATACATACAATATTTACTAAATACCTACCAGGTGATCACATCATTCTAGGCACTAGGGATACTTCAAAGGATTCCCTGTCCCTTGCAACTCATTTTCCAGGGTAGGAGATAGAAAACAAACAAATAACTATTAATATATAATCCTAATGTTTCCTATTGTTCAATGAAACTGTTCTTTAATTTACTATTACAATTTAATTTTTCCACAAGTTTATATCTTGTTTCATACTACATTCTAAGTGTACAAAGAGAATAAATGACATCTGTGGCTTTCTTTGTAATTCTCACCAGAATTAAATATACTTGATTCTCAAACCATCAATATTCATGTAGGTAAGAGTCCTTCATTATTTCACAACCCATCAACATTTACTTAGGTAAGAGTTCTAGCTTCTTATATAATCACATACAATTAATGACATCTTAATTTTATCCAGTGAAACCTGACAAAAATCAATAATGCAACTATTCTTATGTCTTTGAATGACATTCCCAAAATAGATCTTTATCTTCTTTTTTCCTTCTCTCTATCCTTTCTTTCCTTCTCTCTATCTCTTTCTTTCCTTCTCTCTATCTCTCTTTTTCTTGGAGATAGGGTCTCCCTATGTTGCCCAGGCTGGAGTGCAGTGGCTATTCAGAGGCGTGATCACAGTGCACTACAGTTTCAAACTCCTGGGCTCAAGTGATCCTCCTGCCTCAGCCTCTGGAGTAGCTGAGACTATAGGCCTGTGCCACTGTACCCGGCCTCTACATTTTTCTTTACTTTTCTTTCTTTTTTTTTTTTTTAAAGAATTTAAGCCCCAAAGAAAATCAATCTGGAATTAAGGGAAATGAAAAAAATATTATAAACTATTTAACTGAAAAACACTATGATTAAAAGCAAACCACTTTCTTTATCAGATACTTTTGTTCTTTAAAATGTAAATATTTTGACTTATTTTGGGTTCAGGGGTACATGTGCATGTTTGTTATATATAGGTAAACTCATGACTAAGGGGTTTGATGTATGGATTATTTCATTACCCTGGTAGTAAGCATAGTACTTGACAGTTTTTGTTTTCTTTCTTTCTTTTTTTCCTGAGCCTCTCCCTCCTCCTCCCACAGGCCCCAGTGTCTGTTGTTCCCCTCTTTCTATCCATCGGTTCCCATGATTTAGCTCTCACTTATTAGTGAGAACACGTGGTATCTGGTTTTCTGTTCCTGCATTCGTTTTCTAAGAATAATGGCTTCCAGTTCCATCCATGTTCCTGCAAAGGACATGATCTTGTTCTTTTTCATGGCTGTATAGTATTCCATGGTATACATGTACCACATTTTCTTTATCCAGTCTATTGTTGGACATTCAGGTTAATTCCATGTCTTTCCTACTGTGAACAGTGCTGCAATGAATATACATGTACATGTGTCTTTATGGTAGAACAACTTATATTTCTTTGGGTATATACCCAGCAGTGAGATGGCTGGGTGAAAAGATAGTTCTATTTTTAGCTCTCCGAAAAATTGCCACATTGCTTTCCACAATGGCTGAATTAATTTACACTCTCACCAACAGTGTATAAGGGTTCCCTTTTCTTTGCAACTTTGCCAGAATCTGTTATTTTTTGACTTTTTAAGAATAGCCATTCTGACTGGTGTGAGATGGTATCTCATTGTGGTTTTGATTTGCATTTCCCTAATCATTAGTGATAATTAACACTTTTTAATATGCTTTGTTGGCCACATGTATGTCTTCTTTTGAAGACACTTTTGCTTTTATCTTTTATATTGTTTAGTAAATAGAAAGGATATCAATGGGTACAATTATACCAGTTACCCTTAAACAGCTAGCTGTTGCTTGGCGTAAAGCCACCAGCTCATAGTAAATGTATAAAAGGCAGCTCTTCAGAAAAAGGACCATCTGATAACCTTTTTCTGTTTCTTCCAGGCACAATAAAGTATAACAAGTAACATAACACCTGGTGCAGTGGCTCATGCCTATAATCCCAGCACTTTGGGAGGCCGAGGCGGGTGGATCACCTGAAGTCAGGGGTTCGAGACCAGCCTGGCCAACATGGTGAAACCCTGTCTCTACTAAAAACACAAAATTAGCCAGGCGTGGTGGTGGGCACCTGTAATCCCAGCTACTCAGGAGGCTGAGGCAGGAGAATAGCTTGAACCTGGAAGGCGGAGGTTGCAGTGAGCAGAGATCATGCCATTGCACTCAAGCCTGGGTGACAAGAGCGAAACTCCATCTCAGAAAAAAGAGTAACAGAAGTATGATAAATCTTCCTATTTCAGTATACAGACAGATGAGTGGGTAGCTCCTGGGGAAAATATAATTGACTCCCTTCTCTTTATTTAACATTAACAAGTGCATGACTGTTGCAAGCCTTTCACTGCAGGGCAGGGTTCCCTTTTCTCCTCTTGGGAGTCACCTTCCCCGGGTGTGGCCTGTGTTCTGCATCTCATTGCTAGCGAGAGATGCAGTGTGTGTGTGTGAGTTACAGGAAGAGCTCTAGAGTCAGACTGCCACGGCTCTGATCCCATCGCCCAACTTACCAGCAAACTGACCATCTGGGTAAATCATTTTACCTCTCAGCCTCAGTTTCCTTAGGTGTAAAAGCAGTAGCAATTGTGAGGATTAGAGGAATACAGGAACAGCAATTAGTACCTGGCACATGGTATAAAATGGTCTATAGATATAAGGTGTTGCTGTGTTGCTTTTTTTTTTTTGGAGACACAGTCTTGCTTTGTCACCCAGGCTAGAGTGCAGTGGTGCGATCTCAGATCACTGCAATTCTGCCTCCTGGATTCAAGCAATTCTTCTGCCTCAACCTCCCAAGGAGCTGGGATTATAGGCGCCTGCCACCACACCCAGCCAATTTTTGTATTTTTAGTAGAGACAGGGTTTCACCATCTTGGCCAGGCTGGTCTTGAACTCCTGACCTCATGATCCACCCGCCTCAGCCTCCCAAACTGCTGGGATCACAGGCATGAGCCACTGCGCCTGGCCAGGTGCTGCTTTTATTACTACTATTAATTATTATCATAACACAGGTGTTACTGGGAGACTGCAGAGAGACCTGGGTTCAAACTCTGGTTTTTTCACTTACTAGATGGTTGATTAAGGCAGGATATTTAAACTGACTGCCTGACCTATAAGACAGGGATAATAGTTCCTATGGCAAACTGCTGCTGGGATGTTAATAAAATGCCTGGACTATGGCAATCACAACAGAAGTCTTCAATAACCTATTGTCCTTATTATGGCAGTCGTGATTATTATTATTACCATTTCCTCTACTGTAGGGTCCAGACCTACTGGGTCGGTGGATTTTTCTCCTCATGTGCGGAGATGAGAGATCGTAGAAATAAAGACACAAGACAAAGAGACAGAAGAAAAGACAGCTGGGCCCGGGGGGCCACTACCACCAAGACACGGAGACCGGTAGTGGCCCTGAATGCCTGGCTGTGCTGTTACTTATTGGATACAAGACAAGGGGGCAGGGTAAGGAGTGTGAGCCACCTCCAATGATAGGCAAGTTCACGCAAGTCACATGTCCACTGGACAGGGGGCCCTTCCCTGTTTGGCAGCCAAGGCAGAGAGAGAGAGAGGACAGCTTACGCCATTATTTCTTCCATGTATTTCAAATACTTTTAGTACTTTCACTAATTGTGTTACTGCTATCTAAAAGGCAGAGCCAGGTGTACAGGGTGGAACATGAAAGTAGACCAGGAGTGTGACCACTGAAGCACAGCATCACAGGGAGACGGTTAGGCCTCCGGATGGCTGCGGGCGGGTCTGACTGATGTCAGGCCTTCCACAAGAGGTGGTGGAGCAGAGTCTTCTCTAACTCTCCCGGGGAAAGGGAGACTCCTTTTCCCCGGTCTGCTAAGTAACGGGTGCCTTCCCCAGGCACTGACACTACCGCTAGACCAAGGCCGGCTAGGTAACGGGCGCCTTCCCAGGCACTGGCATTACCGCTAGACCAGGGAGCCCTCTAGTGGCCCTGTCTGGGCATAACAGAGGGCTCACACTCTTGTCTTCTGGTCACTTCTCACCTTGTCCCTTCAGCTCCTATCTCTGTATGGCCTCGTTTTTCCTAGGTTACAATTGTAGAACAAAGATTATTATAATGTTGGAATAAAGAGTAATGCTACAAACTAATGATTAATGACACATATATAATCATATCTATAATCTATTTCTAGTATAACTATTCTTATTCTATATATTTTATTACACTGGAACAGCTTGTGCCCTCGGTCTCTTGCCTTGGCACCTGAGTGGCTTGCTGCCCACACTCCACCACTCTCTCCTTTGAGAGTTCTGATATAAATATTTTAAAGTCATAAATCTTTTATTTTTAGTCAGGTTCTTTTTTTTTTTTTTTTTTTTTAGACAAAGTCTTACTCTTGTCACCCAGGCTGGAGTGCAATGGTGCAATCTTGGCTCACTGTAACCTTCCCTTCCTGGGTTCAAGTGATTCTCCTGCCTCAGCCTCCCGAGTAGCTGGGATTACAGGTGCTTGCCAGCATGCCCACCTAATTTTTATATTTTTAGTAGAGACAGGGTTTCACCATGTTGGCCAGGTTGGTCTTGAACTCCTGACCTCAGGCGATCCACCCACCTTGGCCTCCCAAAGTGTTGGGATTACGGGCGTGAGCCACCGCGCCCAGCCTGAGTCAGGTCAGGTTCTTTCTCTGTCACCCAGGCTGGAGTGTGGTGGCATGATCGCAGCTCACTGAAGCCTTGATCTCTGGGGCTCAAGTGACCCTCCTACCTCAGCCTCCCAGGGAGCTGAGATTATAGGCACGAGTCACCATGCCTGGCTAATTTTTTATTTTTTGTAGAGACAAGGTCTTGCTATGTTGCCCAGGCTGGTCTTAAACTCCTGGGCTCAAGCAATCCTCCCAGTGACCTTATAGGCATGCCCACCACACCTGGCTAATTTTTATTTTTTGTGGAGACAAGGTTTCACTATGTTGCCTAGGCTGGTTTCAAACTGCTGGGCTCAAGTGATCCTCCCGGCTCAGCCTCCCCAAAGTGCTAGGATTACAGGTGTGAGCCCTGCACCCAGCCATAAATCTTAAACTTTCACATTTAGTAGATTAATCACCACTGAAGTTGTATTTAAATAGATTCAAAAGCATACGAAATAAGAAAAAAATGCTTTTGTGTTAAAGAAATTATTCAAACTTTCTAAATTTCAATACATACCTGTATAACCCTTGCAACCTGGCACCATTTTTACTGAAGGGTAAAGGGTTGTGAGGGTAGGAGGGGTCTTTAACAGCTAACATTATAGTAAACATACTTAGGGTGGGCAATATCTGTGAAAGGAAAAGCTAATAGGCAGTAAGTCAGATATGGGATTAAGAGTTCTCTCATTGCCACGTTTGTCCCTGACATGTCTCACAAACCCCTCCCTCAAAGCCCCACGGCCTTGACTCTGGGCTGCCCGCATTGCAGTTCTTACCTCTCTTCTGCCCACTGGGTCACCTTCTGCTGTGCTGTCTGGCTGCTGTAGGCCAGGCGGTCAGGGCCGCTGCTCGGTGGCTGCCTGTCGGGGGAGAGCTGCTGGCGGAGTTGCTCCAGTTCCCGCTCATACATGAGCCGCTGCTCCTCCAGGGCACTTCTCTTTTCTTCTAGGTATTGCTTCTCCAGGACCTGAACCACGTTTTGAACTGGGTCTAGTGAGCCAAGAGACAAGGCAAGGTGTCTTAGTGGTGGCTAAAACAAGCATTCATCCCAAGCACTGCAGCCTCTGGGGGCTTCCTCTAGCAAAGAGTCTAGCCAGTTAACACACTTTATGTGAGAGGCCTGAGGGGCCACATCAGGGAAATCCTCTCAAATTCTTTGTTACTGACATTGCAGATAAATGCCCTTTGTATGTATACATTCTCCACATCCTCTATGTTGCTTTCTTCAATTTGATGAGCTCATCCTAACATTTAGATAAATCATTAATCTACCACCAAGAGATGGGGAAGAGAGGGGAATGTGATCTTATCCACTGGGAAGAAAAACTTCATGAAATCTAGGACCACTCCAAACACAGAAGCACATAAGATTTGATCTTTCTTTATGGTAATTCATTTCTATGTCCATTTAATATCAGTTTTGGTATATGACAAAGATTTATGACTTTCACCACAAATCTTATTACTCTTGAATTTCTCTAAGGTAGGAGGAAACTTATAGATCACAGCATATGTTTGAAAATATTGGTTAAGGATATGGTCTGGCAATTTCTCAGACTAGTATCTAAAAGGACAATTCACTTGCAAAAATAATAAAAACCTGTTTCTAACATCTCACATGTACAGATACAGAGCTCACCACCATGCACATGGGTGAATAGGTATAGATGTACTAACAGATCCTGCTCCAATGAGCTACCCTGATGGCTGTGGTGTAGGCAAATCCTAATGGGCTGGGCAGGACATCGACTTGGTAATGACCAGTAAGCCGGATACTGTGGAGAAAGACCAAGGCTCTGGCCACATGCACAAAAGGAGAAAGTTACCGACATCGCTAAGTGAGGACAGTGCAGGAAAGGAGAATATTAGACAATCTCTGTAGAACAAGAAAATCATCATCACAGTTAATATTTCCCAGAACTATATTACTGAGAAATGCATTCTCAGACCAGCCTGGGACATGATTTCCTCCTTGTACATTCACACATTTGCCTGCTATTCAGTGCCATTTATGCTGTATCCCCACACACTGGTACTCGGTTTAATTTCCAGAAAAGAAGCTGAAAATTAAAGTCACTCAGGAGGAATTTTTATATCACCTGATTGCTATTGACTGATTTTTCCAAGATACCCTATCAACTGGTAAAATACACAAGTAAATTGTACTAATTTTCTGTATTAGTAGTAAGAGAAAAAGATAACATGTTAGCTTCAAAAAATAAAGTTAAATAATTCAAAACAAAAAGAACCAATTTTTAAAAAATCACAAGAAAAGCTCAGTATAGGTGAGTTGTTTTAATACAAATGACAACCACAATGGCAACAATAACCCTACCAGCTCCTGGCTACATCTCAGGTAGAGGCTCTATCTGCATTGCATGCATCACCTCATGAAAGCTTTGCAACAAGCCTAAGTGTGGATACATCCTGATTTTAAAAATAAGGAAACTGGGGGTCATAAAGGCTAAATAGCTGATTTACATCATGTAGCTACAAAGTGACAGGGTCAGGTTTTGAACTCAGATAACTAATTGGCTGGGGTAGGACATTCACTTGATAATAAACTGATGTTGTATTCTTACCTCCAATGTTTTGCTTACAATTAGTATTTTGCAAAAGAGTGATACTTTTAAAAAAGATACTGTTTTATTGATATAAAATTCTAAAATTCAGCATTTTTTTCAAAGCAAAATAGTTTTCTTTGTAGAGTCCTGAAATGAGTCCCTAAAATATATCATTTAAAAAGCTGATGGAAAACAAACTGGGGGACGGGCATGTTGGCTCACGCCTGTAATCTCAGCACTTCGAGAGGCTGAGGTGGCCGATCACTTGAGGTCAGGGGTTCAAGATCTGCCTGGCCAACATGGTGAAACCCTGTCTCTACTAAAAACTAGCTGGGCTTGGTGGCATGTGCCTATAGTCCCAGCTACTTGGGAGGCTGAGGCAGGAGAATTGCTTGAACCCAGAGGCGGAGGTTGCAGTGAGCTGAGATCGTGCCATTGCACTCCAACCTGGGCAACAGAGTGAGACTCCATCCCCCGTCCACCAAAAAAATAAATAAATAAATAAATAAATAAAATAAAAATAAACTGGGGGGAAAAAACCCAAACCAAAAAAACAAACAAAAAATCTTATGCAAAGGTAGATCCTGGGTGGGTAAAACATTATCTATATAATAATAACCTATGTATTCCTAAGCATCAGAACTTCTGACAAAGTCCTATAACTTCTAAAAAAAATATGAGATTTATGGTAAAATTTTTTGAGGGCATCTGAAGACATTTTAAATGTAAGCTCTAGAGAAGAAAAGTTCTCTCAGAATTAAAAAAATATATATACACATATTTCTCAAACAGTATATAGGCTCTGGGCTTAAAAAAGAAAGGACAGGGTGCTACAGTACTTGCTGTCCATTTATATTTAGATAGAGCCCAACTGTCCTAACAGCGTTTATAAATCTTTTTCAGAGAAACTGGAAAACACATCATTTTATAAAATTGCATTACAGGGTTTTTGCTACGAGATTCTGAATAAGATACATAATCCACATTTCCATTGTTAGTCAGTAGTGCAGAAACACACATGATCCCAAATGACTGAGGCAGAGGGGATCTCACCCCAAGGTTCCATGCTGACACAGGCCACGTGAGTGAGGCTGTTTAAAACTGCACCAGCAGTTGTCATGATACAGCACTACCACTACTCACCGGGAGTGACGAGTGGCCACAGATCGAAGTGCAAATACAGAAGAGAGAGCAACTCAACGCATCCTTCCTCTGAGACTCCCACAGTAGTCTTGCAAGCCCCGTTCCCGGAACTCCCAGATCTGCCCTCATCACACACAGCTATGGTGGAGGTCTAGGGGCTGGGTTTTTGTTTCGCCTCTGATCCCTAACAGTAGTCTGGAAACACCTTTCTCACAGACATGTTTGATGACATTTTCTTTTCAGATCAATTAACCAGTTTCAAGTCTTTACTCCTACAAGCAGTATATTTTAAAACAGACCATCCAGATCAGCACGTTGATCTGATTCTATGTTGTGGCCCAGGACAGAAGCCAAAGATTATTTGGCCCTTTCTCAAAATACCAACCAAATATTGAGAGATTGTCCACAGGTTTATTTTTCCTATCACCTTCCTTCTCTTGAACAAACTGTTTTAAATACTGAGCCAGGTGCCCAAAGCCAAGATCTCAAAGAGGTAAGTATTTTAGGAAAAAAGAAAGGACCACATTTAGTTTGGGCATAGCACTTTCTCGTCCTCATTAGTGTTTTCTTTACTTAGTAGGTAACTATGCAATGAGCTCAAACCGACCCATCATCACAAGGATGGAAAGGAGAAAACGGCAGTGGTAGTGGCGCCGGTAGCGGGGTATTTATATGAGAAACAGAATTAGAATTAATCCACAAACAAAATGTCTAAAAAACTGAACTGAAGGGAAATAGATCTTTGGAGAAAAAAAGAACTATTTGATCCCAGATGGAACAAACTGGCACTATGTATGACCCTTTGTCAGCCCCTTAATTGTTCTTTATTTTTTAAATGTTTTATAGAGATGAAGTCTCACTATGTTGCCCAGGCTGGTCTCGAACTCCTGGCCTCAAGCAATCCTCCCACGTTGGCTTCCCAAAGTGCTGGGATTACAGGAGAGAGCCACTGCACTTGGCAAAGTTGCTCTTTCTTTAGAGCTGCCATTGACATTGAAAAAAGAGATGATTCTTATTTTGTCTGATTCCAATTTCAAACCCTTGTGAAGAAGGCATTATTGTCCACAAATACTAGGTTTCTTTTTACTTTTAATTCAAATGAACTGGGTTTTAGATCAGTATTTATTCTAGAAACTAAAAAATACATTATTCTTCCCTATTACTGGGATAATGTCGGTGAATATATATCTGCAAGTACTACTGACCTGAATTGCTTTGCTGTCAACAGCAATAAAGCCATCAATAACAGCAGTAATAACACCAATAATACTTTTCAGTGCCGTTGCAAGCATAGAGAAGAACAGCTGCTGTTAGAGTTGAACCAAAATCTGGGAGGCAAATGGAAGTGTGTGTATCTATGTGTTGGGGTGGGGTGTTCATAACTGAAAAGGAATATTCCTCAATGAAGAACACAGGGCACCTTCATCAGCCAGAAAACTCCAGCTTCTTCCCAATCATGTTAGTTAGATTTTTGCCAAAGCATGGAGCATGAGCATCAATCAGCAGCACTGCTAAAAACCAGCCAAGCTCCCTCATGCCAATGCCACTCAGTTAAAAACCTTTCTCCCAGTGTTTGTGGAGGACCTTCGTCTGAAACCACATGAGAGGGAAGAGGATCTTCAAATAAGACCACCAAGGGGATGACCACCAGGCAGACAGGCTTATTATCGGGAAGCCACCTAGCAGTAGAGGAGAATCACAGTGAACACCGTCCAGCCGCCAGCACGGCAGCACTTGCATCAGAGACTGTGTGTATGCCCCAAAGGGAAGCTCCACTGGAACTGGGTAAAGGATGGGGTAGGGGGAAACACGACTTCCTTTTTTTTTTTTTTGAGATGAAGTCTTGCTCTGTCACCCAGGCTGAAGTGCAATGGCGAAATCTCATCTCTAACTGCGGCCTCCACCTCCCAGGTTCAAGTGATGCTCCTGTCTCAGTCTCCTGAATAGCTGAGACTACAGGCACGCATCACCAAGCCTGGCTAAATTTTTGTATTTTTAAGACAGACTGGGATTCACCATGTTGGCTAGGCTGGTCTCGAACTCCTGACCTCAAGTGATCCATCCACTTCAGCCTCCCAAAGTGCTAGGATTATAAGTGTGAGCCACTGTGCCCGGCCATAAATATAACTTCTACATGGACAAAATCAACATTGGAGAGCAAGGCCTGATGTGGGATACAAAAGAATAACTCACGTTAACACTGTGCACCAGGCCACTGATGACTAATTGGTGTGGCTGAGAGGATCAGAGGAATTAACAAATGCTTACTAAATACTCATTGGTTATTGAAGGAGTTAATTTATATATAAGAAGGTAGTAATTGATTAAAATAAGAAACCTATGATCTGGGATGGCTAAATGGTGAAACCAATACCACCTGTAAACTCTGCAGTTAGCGACTAGAGATGTCTAGATTCTGTAATGTTAGCTGAAGCCATGAGCTCTCTCCAATGGGAGTTCTTCCACCTGGAGTTTAGAGTCTACATCCTACATCCTCCTGGACACCCTGTGTTCACTCAGGCGTCCAAAAGATCACTCACAGGAGGCTTGTCGTTCAGGCAGGTAGTCACATGACCCATTAATGTGATTCTGACGTCTCAATATCACTTTGGAATGTCTTTGGGATTCCTCCCAATTGGTGGGGAAGTGGCAGCGTGGAATGAAGCTTGATTTCTAGCTATGGTCCACCCTGCACTGCAGGGCCCAAAGCCCCAGTGGCTAATCTTAACACTCGACTCTGTTTAAAGACAGAAACTGCCAAACTTTTCTCATAAAGTTGTTTATTTCCCACTTTTTTCTTTGTGGTTTTATCCTTTTTTTCTTTTTTCATTTCCCTTGGCAGACAGAGTTTTGCTCTTGTGGCCCAGGCTGGAGTGCAATGGTGCGATCTCGGCTCACTGCAACCTCTGCCTCCCAGGTTCAAGCGATTCTCCTGCCACAGCCTCCTGGATAGCTAGGATTATGGGCACCTGCCACCATGCTTGGCTAATTTTTTTTTTTTTTAATCTTTTTTTTGTATTTTTAGTAGAGACGGGTTTCACCATGTTGGCCAGGCTGGTCTTGAACTCCTGACCTCAGGTAAGCCACTTGCCTCAACCTCCCAAAGTGCTGGGATTATAGGCAAGAGCCACCGTGCCTGGCCTCTATACTCTTTATATAAATACATTACACTTGTTTTTCACAGTCTGGCTTTTTCTCTGTCTCTCTCTCTCTCTCCACTCCCACCCCTGCCTCCTTCCTCCCTCCCTCCCTTTTTCCTTCCTTTCCTTTCTTTTTTTGAAACAGACTCTTGCTTTGTTGCTCAGGCTGGAGTATAGTGGTGTGAACTCAGCTCACTGCAACCTCCGCCTCTCAGGTTCAAGTGGTTCTCGTGCTTCGGCCTCCTGAGTAGCTAGGATTTCAGGCATGCACCACCACGCCTGGCTAATTTTTGTGTTTTTAGTAGAGACGGGGTTTCTCCATGTTAGCCAGGCTGGTCTCGAACTCCTGGCCTCAAGTAATCTGCCTACTTCAGCCTCCCAAAGTGCTGGGATTACAGGTGCGCACCACTATGCCTGGCAAATTTCTGTATTTTTAGTTGAGATGGGGTTTCACTATGTTGCCCAGGCTCGTCTTCAAGTCCTGGCCTCAAGCGATCTGCCCGTCTTGGCCTCTTAAAGTGCTGGGATTACAGATGTGAGCCACCATGCCTGGCCTTTAATTTATATATATATATATATATATATATATAATTTTTTTTTTTTTGATAAGGAGTCTCATTTTGTCACCCAGGCTGGAGTGCAGTGATGCGATCTTGGCTCAACCTCTGCCTCCTTGGTTCAAGCGATTCTCCTGCCTCAGCCTTCCCAGTAGCTGTGATTACAGCCATGTGCCACTATGCCTGGCTAACTTTTGTATTTTCTGTAGATACTAGGTTTTGCCATGTTGGTCAGGCTCGTCTCGAACTCCTGACCTCAGGTGATCCGCCCACCTCGGCCTCCCAAAGTGCTGAGATTACAGATGTGTCACCATGCCCAACCCTTTATTTCATTTTTATAATTAAAAAAAAGAGGCTCCCTAGGCAAAAACTTCATAATCAGAAATCAATGAAAAGGCCAAAAACTTTATTCCTGCAACAGAATCCCCAATTTGATATGCCAGAGATCTGACTGATAATTCTCTCACCATGTGCTTGCCTTGGCAGCACATATGCCAAAATTCTCTATGCTCAAATTCTTCCCAGATAGGCTCAAAGAGTAAAGTGAGAAAGCCACTGTTTAAGGGAAGAGCTCAACTCTCAAAAACAAAATGCTCTTCAAGCCCCCTGTCAGGTAGAGGCGGCCTGTGGCCGTCAGGACCCTGGAGGTCCACCCTGGTTCAAGTTAGGGAACCTCAGGTGCCCCAAATCAGATGAATGGGAAGGGGAGGTTGGACTGAGCCTACAAACTACCTTTCTCAGGTGCCCCTAAACAGCCTCAGTTTTATCCTCATAAAATCGTTCTAGTACCAGAAATGTCATCTTCTGGTTGGTAACAGGAGAAAACTGCTGTCTGGTTTCTAAGTCCCAGTCATCAAGTCTAGTAATTAAGAGACTGAGTGATGGGGTAAGAAAAAGTACATTATAAAACAGCAAAAAAGGAAAGAATTTGGTGTCTATTTTATTTAATGCAGGCAGGTGTGTACAGGCACAGAAGAAGAAAGAAAAGGTGAAGGAACACAGACTTTTAGACGTGAAACTTGGAGTACAAGTCAAACAAAGAGGCTATAAAGCATTTCATTTTCACTATCATTTTTGTAAAAGTGATCTGGGCTTATTAAATAAGTATCTTTGGGGTACAATTTCCAGTTGAGTTTATACTAAAATGCTGTGACTTTTATCTTTCCATTAGATTATATTTGAAATTCCTGAATTTATATTCTCTTAGGGGTTTTTACATTCTCAAGGATTCAGATATGACAGGCTCGATGATGAGAAATTTGGTAAGGACTTCTGTCAAAATCATTCAGTATTGCAGGCCCGTGGCAATGTTACCATAATTGTCTTGGGAATAAGAGGTCTCAATAACAGGACCATCCATATCCTGGTTGTAACTGAGGGAGAAGACCATCTCCCCCATATCTTGTCATTAGTTATTCACTGATGGCCTTTTAAAGAAATGAGCAGTTTTATGTGTTTAAAATGTGGAATGCGGAATGACACTTGATGCATGCTTATCCCTCACTCGGTGGTATGAGGTGAGGAAATGTCCAAGGCGCTGGAATACAGCGTGAGGGTCTTACCATTACTATTCAGAGTTTTCATGATAACTTCCATCTGTGCAAATTCATAGTTATAGTCTGGTTCAGAGGAAGCCTCACTGGCTGCATCCAGGTCATGCTCCGGCGGACCCGTTTCTTTTTCAAAGTCTTTCAACCAATCTCGACGTTTCCTCTTAGGTAAGTTTATTCTGTGGGGTTTTTCACCATTAGAGAAAAATCAAGTTGCTTTACACTTAAATAGATAACAGAAAAAACATATACGAAAATATATTACAGAACACAAAGATGTTACCTAAAAAAGTGATTATTTCCCCATAGGATTCGGTCACCATGCCACAGCTGGGTGGTACTGCACACAAGGGTGCCGTTCACACAGGACCTGGGAGAACACGAGGGAAAATACCAGGTGAATGGGAAGGAGCACAAGACCCTGCCCTGGTAGCCAAAGAGATAACTAGGGGAGCTTTCTCTGAATAAATGCATTCCAAGTAATGCTTAAAGAAGGAAGAGCAGAATGTGTAACCACTATGAAAACACACGATCTAAGCCATGAGGACCAAGGGCCGCCAACACCCCTCAGAGAATGACAACCTGACATGATGCACTCCTGATGGAGACAGAAAGCACCACCCATGGCTATTCTTGTCAAAATTTGAGCTGAACCTGATCAAGCTTCCACATTTAAATGCCAATTTAGGAAATACAGAGAACAATGGAGGATGTGAAATTATGCCATGGGATGCAGTGAGCAAAATCCTGACTGTGGGAACCTCTAGGATCAACAATGAGGTGACTTCAACAAATAAAATGCAAGGAAGAAGAAAGGCAGAGAGAGACAGGGATAAACAGACACACACACAGAGAGAAGAGAGGAAGAAGAAACCCATTTGTTAAAAGAGATCTAAGAGGAATACTATAAAACAATGGTAAGATCTTATCTGGATCTTAATTTCCAGAAACATCTGAAAAAGAACACTGATGAAAGAACTGGGGAAATCTCAGCACTGACTGGCTATATGATGATTAGTAAGGAAATATTATTAATTATTTTAGGTATGATGATATTGAAACTATAAGAATCTTCATCTTTTAGAGAGAGATACTGAGATATTTACGGATACAATGTTATAAAATCTGGAATCTACTTTAAAATACTTTTTTTTTCTGGGCGTGGTGGTGGGCACCTGTAATCCCAACTACTTGGAAGGCTGAGGCAGGAGGTTTGCTTGAACCCGGAAGGCGGAGGTTGCAGTAAGCCAAGATCTTGCCACTGCACTCCAGCCTGGGCAACAGAGTGAGACTCTGTCTCGAAATAAATAAATAAATAAATAAAGAATAAATAATTCTGCTTTCTTTTTGAGACACGGTCTTACTCTGGTTGTCCAGGATGGAGTGCAATGGCGCAATTATGACTCACTACAGCCTCAACCTCCTGGGCTCAACTGATCCTCCCACCTCAGCCTCCCGAGTAGCAGAGACTACAGGTGTGTACCACTACACCAGTTAATTTTTTGTATTTCTTGTAGAGTAGGGGGTTTTGCCATGTTGCTTAGGCTGATCTTGAACTCCTGGACTCAGGCAATATGCCCACCTCGGCCTCCCAAAGTGCTGAGATTACAGGTATGAGCCACTGTTCCTGGCCTGCTTTAGGAAGGGGGAGGAGATATGGAAGGCATATAAATAACAAAATCGTCTATGAGGTGCTCATTTTTAAAACTGGAGGATGGGTCCATGGGGTTTCATTATATTATTCTCTCTACATTTTTTATTATTCTCTCCACTTTTTTTTTGAGACAGGGTCTCGATCTGTAACCTAGGCTAGGCTAGAGTGTAGTGCCATGACCATGGCTCACTGTAGCCTCGACCTCCTGAGCTTGAGTGATCCTCCCACCTCAGCCTTGTAAGTAGCTGGGACTACGGGAATCGAACACCATGCTCGGCTAATTTTTTTATTTATTTTCTGTAGTGATGGTGTCTCACTATAATGCCCAGGTTGGTCTTGAACTCCTGGGCTCAAGCAATACTCCTGCCTCAGCCTCTGAAAGTGCTGGGATTACAGGTGTGAGTCACCCCGCCTAGCCAATTTTCTGGTATTTAAAAACAAAACAAAACATTGGAGGTGGACGAGATAACTAAATAGTTAATTGAAGGTTAATTTGCCAAAGGACTGTCAGGTAAAGTTTGATGAAAGAAAAGAAGTGTCATTTTGAGTTTTACTTTTCCAGTAAGTTACTCTTTTCACTTACTCTCATTATTGGACTCCTGATCTTTACAGGGTTCTAAAGCTCAGAGTTATGGAATAAGTGGAACTAGAACTCCCATACAAAAATAGTCACTCCTTCACAGTAATCACTCTCTACAATCAGAAGGCCAGGACCCCTGGAGGACCCAGTGTATCCTTAACTTTAATATAGCTGAAAGCAAACAGAAAGAGGCAGCCTTCTCCTTCTGAAAATAAGGCACACAAGACACGTGAAGTCGCCATTTACTTTTCTTACCTTGCATTTTCTTTTGGAGTAAGAGTGACATCTCCATCAGACGCAATGTCAATCTCACAGTGCTCAGGCTGAATTCCTATGCCAAAAAGCTGGATATCTTGAGAGGTATCTGCACCCACCCTGGTGTGATCCTAGTAAAAGATTATTAAAGAAAGAAAAACTCACACTTATGAGTAACTCAACAAAAATTTATCACAGTCAGTTTGAATAACTCATCAACATATGCACAAAAATATTAAACGAATCCTGCCAGAGATGTTAAATATCTTAAGCATTAAAAGTAAAAAGCTTACCCTTAATACACCAAATTAAAAAATGTTTAAACACTACCAAAAAAAAATCCCCAATTGACAATGATTAGTTGTTGTTTTTAACACAGGAAATTGGACTTGACAGTAGAATACTTTTGAGTTTCAGTTTTGACTTGACCACGGGCAAGCCAGTTCCCTCTCTGAGCCTCAATTTCTTTGTTGGCAAAACCAGGATAATATTATCCATTTCACCTACTTACATTTCTTTTAGGATCATCTGAGTTAACAGTGAAAGTGTTTTGAAAACAGTTACATAAATTTAAGAACCATTAAAAAGCAGTTTCATTGAGAGTCATATTTTAAAATATCCAACTTTGAAAATGCTAAAAATGTTGGATTTCTAATACTGATATGACGTAGAGCATGACTGCCTGTGGGTCACACCATGTACAAACTTGTGGGTTTTTTTTTGACATGCTGTCTCACTCTGTCACCCAGGCTGGAGAGCAGTGGTACGACCTCAGCTCACTGCAACCTCCACCTCCTGGGTTCAAGCGATTATCTTGCCTCAGCCTCCCGAGTAGCTGGGATTACAGGTATGTGCCACCATGTCCGGCTAATTTTTATTTTTAGTACAGACAGGGGTCTTACCACGTTTGCCAGCCTGGTCTTGAACTCCTGGCCTCAAGTGATCCTCCCACCTTGGCCTCCCAAAGTTCTGGGATTACTGGCGTGAGACTGACAACATTTTAAACTACAAACATAAACATAAACCCTTAGTCCTCAGGGCTATGATATCATTACATGTCTCATAGACTCCGGAAAACTCCATTCACCAATACATGCGTGATAAAATGAGACAGCAAAGGCAAATGACATGTTCACGTTTCTATTAAAGTAGTTTTGACCTCATAGGCCTCCTGAAAGGTTCTCAGAGACCCCAGATCACACTTTTAGAACCGCTTGCTTACACTGCAAAGTGAGAAACAGGACATCTGATTGACAGTAAATACACCACACCTGGCCTCATGTGATTTTTTAAGTACCCGAACCGCAGACATATGAGGACTGTGACTATTGGTGATTCAGTCACTGCTTGTCCCATTTTTTTTTTTTTTTTACTATTGCTCTTAAAATAGTTTAATAACTACAATAATACTTCTCTATTTGACAGAGAAAGTATAAGGATTGGTCTTTCAAAATTAAGATTTCAGAGGCAATTCCTTACCCCTACTCATTGTCTAAATGAACAAATCTTAAGTTTGTTGGGGGACTCTCAATAACTCAGGGGCTATCTGTACCATATTTATGTCTCTAGGAAAGTAGAAGGGAAAGGATCATAGAAGACTGAGGCTCCTTGCTTCAATTTGGCTTATTCTCCATTGCATTTCATATATTTACTAGGCAGATCAGAATCCTTAACAAGGTGCCTCATTGTTCACAAGCGGGCAATACCTCTGCATTTAGAGCTTTAGGTGTGTGAACTGCATATACAAGCTGCCTTCAAGTCCCCAGGTCCCCAGTCCTTGAAAGTTTGTTTCTGTAACTCAGAAAGTGTATGTGTGAGATTAAAAATGCCCTGATGGTTGGCTGAATGCCTTATGTCAGTCGCAGTGTCCTAAATCCATGTCAATCAGATATCTTATTTCTCACTTTGCAGAGTAAGCAAGCAGTTCTAAAAATGTGACATGAGAACCCCTGGGGTCTCTGAGAACCTTTCAGGAGGTCTATGAGGTCAAAACTACTTTAATAGAAACATGAACATGTTGTTTGCCTTTGCTCTCTCATTTTATCACGCGTGTATTGGTGGGGTTTTCCAGAGTCTATGAGACATGTAATGATGTTATAGCCCTGAGGGCTAAGGGTTTATGTTTATGTTTGTAGTTTAAAATGTTCTTAGTCTTAGCATCCAATACAGTAAACACAGATATAACCCAGATACACGAAAGTTCTTTGGAGTCCTTGATAGTTTTTAAGAGTGTAAATGGGTTCTGAAGTCAGAAAATTTGAGAACTGCTACAGTAAGCTATCCAACATAGCGTATCCTGCAACCACAGTGGCAACAGGGCGGCCCCATCCCACCTCTACAGTTGAAGGGTGATTATGGGACCAAAAGTTATTTCCTGAGGATGTAGGTTTACAAGGGATAGAACTAGAAGAACACTGTTGTCTATTTAATCTAGGACGAGGGTCTGCTTTAGGCTTGTGTTGATCTTGAGATCTCCTTGGAATTACTCAGAAGCATAAAGTAAGAACCTCTAGAGCTTCTCGGGAGCTTTGTGGAAGAACACAGATATTCCCCAGAATCCTCACCATCTCACACCTAGAGCCTTCTCATATAGCGAGGCATCACCTCCATACCTACTGTTGTCCACTTGTGCCCCTCTGAGATTGGACTCACAGGAGATCAGCCCCAACTGCATAGCCCCAGATGATACAAAATAGCTGTTTTTCCTTCTTAGTGGGGATCTGAGGGCACTATCCATCTTAGTTTTATTGAGGGCTAAGCTGGATACAAAAAGCAACATCACAGAGACAGGCTTCCAGATTCAACTAGGAACTATATAGGAATGAATCTTGATTGCAACTATGTATTTATATGTTCTCCTACCTTTAGATAATAAACCAGAAGTTCGTTAAGAGCAGGGTCTGCATTCAGATTGACTAAGTAGCATTTGTCATCCCCCACCTTGATACCAGACATCTCCAGGGAAATCCCCATGCTTTCAAGTTGTCGTTGTCTTTCCTGTGCACAAAAACAGACAAAAGAAGGAAACTATTTGTTGTTCTATTCATAAGACGTATCCACGGAAAGAGTAAGTCACTGTTTCTGGGGACGGTGCCAATGGGATTACACATGCTGCTCTGCTCAACCACATTAACAGAGAGTCTACAGTGCACGACATCCTGTGGCAGGCGTGATGGGGCACCAAGGATGAACCAGACACCATTTTGGCTCTTAAGGAGCTTAGAGTCTAGTAGAGGAGACAAGACCATATAACTAGAGCACAAAAGAAGAGAGTGTTGTGCTATTGGAAGGGTACAAAATGCCAGGGGCTTCCAAGGAGAGAGATCATGATGGGTTAAGAGACCAAGAAAGGCTGGAGAAAGAGAATATATTTGAGATAGTTCTTGAAGCATAAGAAGAATTTCAACAGAAATATAAGGATAGGGTGTTCTTGGGGTAGGGCATCGGAAGCACAGTAATGAAAGGTTCAGGACATACTAGATGATTTCAGGGGCCAAGAACCCCTGGCAAATATGGGAAAGCAGTGGGAGTTGAGGCTGGAAGAGAAGGTTGGGTCTCTACTGTGGAAAGCCTTGCATTCATTCATTCATTCATTCAAGATATATTTATTAGAGTCTACAATGTAGTAGGTATTGATCTCGGGCTGGGAATACAGCACTGAACCCAATAAAGTCCCATCTTTCATGACAAGTTATATTCTGGTGGGAGGAGACAGGCCATAAGAAAACAGTTAAGTCAATATGGTACACAGAATTTCCAGTGGTGTTAAGTACTACAGAGAAACATAAAGCAATGTTAAGCGGGGTAGTGAGTGAGGAGTAGGGGTATGTGTGGGTGTGAATGATACCTATAAGAAACATATCAGCAGAAGGCTGGACTGGGTTCCAGTGACTGCTGTTAAGCTACGTGATCGGGATGGTCCAATATTTCCAAATGATCAATAAGATTAAAAATGTTCGTGAAATATATAATGTAGAGAAATTCATAATGCACACAACCCCGAGAAATAGTACTTCCTTTATATTTTAACTTAAGTAAAAGTTAAAAT
Organism: Theropithecus gelada; assembly: GCF_003255815.1. Classification (NCBI taxonomy): domain Eukaryota; kingdom Metazoa; phylum Chordata; class Mammalia; order Primates; family Cercopithecidae; genus Theropithecus; species Theropithecus gelada. The sequence continues at coordinate 20,890,028 of NC_037671.1, forward strand.
ATAAACATACAGCATTTCCTAATAAGCCCAAATAATCAAATACATTGAAAAAATTATGATATGCTATATGTTACAAATTCTCTGTCAATTAGGTAGCCTCTTGGGAAGCCAAGGCAGGTGGATACCCTGAGGTCAGGAGTTCGAGACCAGCCTGGCCAATGTGGTGAATCTGTCTCTACTAAAAAAATACAAAAATTAGCCAGGTGTGGTAGCACACACCTATAGTCCTAGCTACGTGGGAGGCTGAGGCAGGAGAATAGCTTGAACCTGAGAGGCGGAGGTTGCAGTGAGCCAAGATTGCGCCACTGCATTCCAGCCTGGGTGACAAAGCAAGGCTCCATCTCAATAAATAAATAAAACAAAATAAAATAAAAATCAGGTAGCCTCATGCTTTGCCAGGTGATCTAAAAATCACAAAACAAGGTTGGGCACAGTGGCTCACACTTGTAATCCTAGCACTTTGGGAGGCCAAGGTGGATGGATTGCCTGAGCTCAGGAGTTTGAGATCAGCCTGGGCAACACAATGAAATCCCGTCTCTACTAAAGTACAAAAATAATTAGCCAGGAGTGGTGGTGCAAGCCTCTAGTCACAGTTACTCGGGAGGCTGAGGCAGAAGAATTGCTTGCACCCAAGGCGGAGGTTGCAGTGAACCAAGATTGCGCCACTGCACTCCAGCCTGGGTGACAGAGTGAGATCTGTCTGAAAAAAAAAAAAAAAAAATTCACAAAACAGACTTTCGCTTAAATGTGATGAGCAGGAAATATGAATGACATTTTCTGTAACCATACTTGTTCAAATTTAGTGCTATCTAACACGTCTAGCAAATACATGGGCCAAATTGTACGTTGATAAAAAGACATGACGTCAGTGTCTCAAAGTGATCTTTGCTGGGCCAGGCACAGTGGCTCACGCCTGTAACCCCAGAACTCTGGGAGGCTGAGACCAGAGTGTATGAGACCAGTTGAGCTCAGGAATTTGAGACCAGACCAGGCAACAAAATAAGACCCCAGCTCTACAAAAAAATAGATAAAATTAGCTGGGCATGGTAGCACGTGCCTGTGGTCCCAGCTACTTGGGGGGCTGAGGCAGGAGAATCACTTGAGCCCAGGATGTTGAGGCTGCAAAACAGCTATGATTGAGCTGCTGTACTCCAGCCTGGGTGACAGATGGAGACCCTGTCTCAAAAAAAAAAAAAAAAAAAGTGATCTTTGCAATCTCTGGTTCAGCAGAAAAGGGCCCTTAGAAGACCTTCCAAGGCCGGGAGCAGTGGCTCACGCCTGTAATCCCAGCACTTTGGGAGGCTGAGGTGGGCAGATCACCTGAGGTCAGGAGTTTGAGACCAGCCTGGCCAACATGGTGAAACCCCATCTCTACTAAAAATATAAAAATGAGCCGGGCATGGTACTAGGCACCTGTAATCCCAGCTACTCGGGAGGCTAAGGCATGTGAACTCCTTGAGCCCAGGAGGTGAAGGTTGCAGTGAGTCAAGATCATGCCACTGCACCCCAGCCTGGGCGACAGAGTGAGACTCCACCAAAAAAAAAAAAAAGACTTTCTGAAGATGACAGGAAACTACACAGAAAAGACAATAAATGAAAAAGAATCCCAATATTTTAGGGCTAAATTATCAAGCTACCTGTGCGATCTCTTCTGTTTTCCTCAGCTTCTCTTCCCAAGTCACTGTTAGTTCTTTTATCAGCTTTTCAGACTCTTCGAGCTTCTCTTTCAGTTCTGGGGCCTTCATGGCCTTTAAAATGAAACCAGAGATATCCGATGTTCAAAATTTTTCCATTATGTACAAGACAATCAGTTACTGTCCCTCTTAAGCAGTTATCAATAGTTTGTTGGAAAAAATTAAGTTATATGCTGTTGGGGTGGGTTTTTGACCTTTATTAATCAATCAAATGTAAGAGAACATGGCTGCTCCCTGAAAAAGAAACACCAGTGTTCTGAATGAAAATGAAACAAATCATTAGAGTCATTTTATCCATCATACTTAAATTTCACATTTAAAGCCCTAAAAGATGCTAACGTTCAACTTTGAAATAGATAAGCAGGAAAAATATTACTTAAGCAGATTTCTTTTTCAGTAAGACAGAGGTTAACACTCATCATCAATAAATGAATTCCAGTTAAATTAATCTGCAAGAAAAGGTAAAGACTTCTCATGTATTTTAAATTTTGAATCTGGGCCTTCAGACTACCTTTCTCCACTGATGGTCATACGTTTTGCTTATTTATCATTATCATTCACGCAGAAGCAGCACAGCTGGCTAAAAGGGCAGTGGTTTCCCTTCTAGTTTGTTCAGGGAGAGTAACTAAGAGGTTTCAATACAGGTATTTGCAGCTTAACAAAATTTTGAGGGGAGAGGCCTTTACTTGTCAATAATGTGCTTTCACACCTTAAAGTAACATGAGCCTCTACAGAGTAAAACTCTATGAACAAGAAAGATGGCAGAGCTTGGACAAGAAGCTGAGACGTGATGATGTGAAAGCTAGCTGAGTATGCCTGAGGCTCATGGTATTAATAGAGCCTGACAGTGGCATTTAGTGCTGAGTACAGTGGGACATATATGAAAATTATAGGCCAGGCCAATGGCTCCTGCCTGTAACCCCAACGCTTTGGGAGGCTGAGGTGGGTGGATCACTTGAGACCAGCCTGGCTAACATGGCGAAACACTGTCTCTATTAAAAATACAAAAAAAATTCGTTGGGTGTAATGGCGCATACCTGTCTGTAATCCTAGCTACCTGGGAGGCTGAGGCAAAAGAATCACTTGAACCCAGGAGGTGGAGGTTGCAGTGAGCCAAGATGGCACTGCTGCACTCCAGCCTGAGCAAAAGAGCGAGACTCTGTCCACACCCACCCCCCGCCCAGAAAAAAAAAGAAACAGAAAAAGAAAATTCTAGGTGGACCTATGTGGCTCTTCTTTTGTTTCCTTTGGCCAGGTATTGCTTGAGCCATCTGGCCTAGATTATATGGTCATAGTAGAAATGCAAATAAGTAGATAATCCACCTATAAATACATTGCAGAACCATTATACTTTCCCCCTAGCATCATGACTATTTTCAAGGTTTATCAGCATTTTTATTTTTCTGGTGTTTTGCCACCCTTCTTACCATCTATCCAAAAATTATACTTAATGTACTGAATGATTATAAATAATAATAAAAATCAGCAACATTTATTGAGCACTTACTATGTGCAAGGTATTGTAGTAAGTGCTTTCTAGTATCAATGTTAGGCTAGGGATTGGGGATAAAAAAATTAATAAAACGCAGCATCTTGTACTTTAAGAGCCACAGCCTGGAAGAAGAGAAAGATATATAAACAAACAATTACAATGCAATGCCAAGATCACCAATTAATAGAGTATTCAGACTCCTGGCTTCACCTTTTTGTTTGTTTTTTCAGTCTTCTATTGAATACTTTTTGATGAAATATGCTGATAGATAAAAGTATTAACATAGTGCTTGGCATGTAAATGTTCCATAAACAATGGCCATTAACTGTGTTTTTCTTTCCTTTTTTCTTACAACTTAATACCCTCCCAACTACAGTGGGGTCAGAAGAGGGTAGTGAAGGAATGCGAACTTAGAAGTGACAGATACACTCCCAAGTCCTGGCATGTGGAACCCTGTGACTTAAACTTAGGCACTTGGCCTCCAAAGCTGTCCTCTTACATATTTCAAATAAGACAGTGCCTCGCCCAATAATTTGTAAAAAGCAACACCTATTTGGAAGAGTATCATTATTAAAGTTTGAGTAAAGCCAAAGAAAGAAGATAAACAATGCAAAAAGATTTTGTTTCCTGTCAGGACCTGATATAAATGGAAAAGTAAAAGATTTCTGAATTATTCCTAATGTTTAATTATCTTTGATCATGCTATTTCCATGGCTTAAGAAGGAGATGATACCTAACTAAATTCCCTGAAAACTGCAAGGCCCTGTGGAAATAATAGTTTATAATGTTAATATAAACAACATACTTTCCCACTGAAAGTTCAAAGGCCAACTGATTTACTGAAGTAAATGATCAGGTAGTAGCAGGAATTATCTCTTATTTGTTTGTTTCCATGACTATAAGTTCCTAGGACAGAAGTCTTGTATTACTCATGTTGGTCTTCACAATGCTTAGCATTTGGCAGATGCCAATAAACAATGAAGTGCTGAACCACATTGAGATGATGTATTAGTCCGTTCTCACATTGCTATAAAGAAATACCTGAGACTGGGTAATTTATAAAGAAAAGGGGTTTAACTGGCTCATAGTTTAAAACGGGTTTCAGGCTGTATGAAAAGCATGGCTGGGGAGAGGCCTCAGGAAACTTACAGTCATGGTGGAAGGGGAAGCAGGCACATCCTACACGACGAGCAGGAGGAAGGGAGTGAAAGAGGAGGTGGCACACACTTTTAAACAGCCAGATCTGGTGAGAACTCACTATCACGAGAACAGCAAGGGGGAAGTTCACCCCCATGATCCAATCACCTCCTACCAGGCCCCTCTTCCAACACTGGTGATTACAATTCGACATGAGATTTGGGTGGGGACACAAATCCAAACCATATCAGATGACCTGCAACTGCAAATGAGCACACCCTTGCCAGTCAAATCCCGCAAGCCAGGGAACTTTACCAGCAGGGAGCACCAGGCTGCTTTTACCTCTGCCTGAGAGAGCTGCTCTCTCAGTTTTTCGACTTCCTCCCGCAGTTCTCGGATCACTTTTGCATTGGGGTCCTCATTCACAACAGCATGGTTCACAATCCTTTTTGCTCGGTCTGCATATCTTAATGTGGAGAGGGTCTCTTCATAGTTGTCTGCGGCTGGGCTGATTGTGGCTATCATAGAGGTTTGGCTGTTGCCCCCCAAATTGTCCTGCCAAGTATTTCAAACAGCATTTTAGGAAGCCCACTCCATGGACAACACATATGATAAAAGCACTAAACGTGTTATGTATGACATTATTCTCTATGAAGGAAACATTATGTGGAAATGGACTGGCATTTCACAAATAATGTCAAGACAAGATGAAATGTGTCCTCTCCATATTCAAGCAGTGAATAATGCCTGTCAAACGGCATTCAAATGGAATAAAAAGGAGCAGAAAATAGTTTTCATTCTGTGTTCCTAGGAATTAGAATAACTGTCATCAGGAGAGTTCTTTAGGTATTTGGTAAGCTTTGTACACACCTTTACCCTGTCACATCTGGAATAGCCAACTTTTAGTTGGAAAAGAACACCAGAGCAATGGATTACCTTAAGCAGCCAAGTGAGGACTGAATCTCGGTAAGGCACAAATTTGTTTTTACCCTTGCCAGCTGCCTGGTCAGCCAGTGATGATATAACCAACCCCAAGGTTGTAAGAGATCTGTCAAGAAAAAATGAAAAATTGGTTTTATGGAATGTTTATTTGGTTTAAGTACAAAATATGCAGAACAATAAAGCTCCAGAGTTAATATAATGAAGTCTCTATTAATCTGTCAAGAAGCTGTGGGAAGAGGCCGGGTGTTGGTGGCTCACGCCCGTAATCCCAGCACTTTGGGAGGCCAAGGGTTTGAGACCAGCCTGGCCAACATGGTGAAACTCTGTCTCTACTAAAAATACAAAAATTAGCTGGGTGTGGTGGCAGATGCCTGCAATCCCAGCTACTTGGGAGGCTGAGACAGGAGAATCGCTTGAACCCAGGAGTTAGAGGTTGTAGTTAGCCGAGATTATGCCACTACACTGCAGTCTGGGCGACAGAGTGAGACTCTTTCAAAAAAACAAAAACAGGGGCCGGGCGCGGTGGCTCAAGCCTGTAATCCCAGCACTTTGGGAGGCCGAGACGGGCGGATCACGAGGTCAGGAGATGGAGACCATCCTGGCTAACACGGTGAAACCCCGTCTCTACTAAAAAAATACAAAAATCTAGCTGGGCGAGGTGGCGGGCGCCTGTAGTCCCAGCTACTCGGGAGGCTGAGGCAGGAGAATGGCGTAAACCCAGGAGGCGGAGCTTGCAGTGAGCTGAGATCCGGCCACTGCACTCCAACCTGGGCCACAGAGCGGGACTCCGTCTAAAAAAAAAAAAAAAAAAAAAAAAAAAACAAAAAAAACAAAAACAAAGAAACCCCACAAAAACCAAAAACCAAAATATCACAAAGAGAAAGTGCTTTGTAAATGGTTTAAAAAGTTAAATGCAGCCAGGCATGGTGGCTCACGCCTGTAATCCCAGCACTGTGGGAGGCCAAGGCAGGGGGATCATGAGGTCAGGGGTCAAGAGATCAAGACCATCCCAGCCAACACGGTGAAACCCCATCTCTACTAAAAATACAACTTAGCCAGGCACGGTGGCGTGTGCCTATAGTCCCAGCTATTTGGGAGGCTTAGGCAGGAAAATTGCTTGAACCCGGGAGGCGGAGGCTGCAGTGACCCAAGACTGCGCTACTGTACTCCAGCCTGGGCGACAGAACGAGACTCCATCTCAAAAAAAAAAGTTAAATGCTACTGCAAATAACAAAGAAGGACACAAACTAGCAAGTGAAAGACTAGACAGCTTTCTTTGTAATGTTAACAATAGATTTCCATCAAACAAGCTGAAAGGAAAGAAGCCTATTTCCCACAAAACATAATTCCCCACAGACGAGTCACTGAAAAGTCCCCGAAATACAAGGCTAACTCAAGATTCAGAAAATGAACAAGAATTCATTTGATCAGAATGGCTGTTAGAATTTTAATAACAGCCATTACCACAGAGTGGCATAAATATGTACATCTTCTTAAGTGAAACAAGTCAAAAAAATTAAAATTAAAATTAAAAGAAACAAGTCAGACACAGAAAAACAAATACTGCATGTTCTTACTCATAAGTGGAAGCTAAATAATGTGTACTCATGGACACAGAGACTGGAATGGACAATGGGGACTTGGAAGGGTGAGGGAGTGGAAGGGGAGAGGATGACAAGAAGCTTAATTTTTTTTTTTTTTTTTTGAGACGGAGTCTCACTCTCTCACCCAGGCTAGAGTTCAGAGGCATGATTTTGGCTCAATGCAACCTACACCTCCCGGGTTCAAGCGATTCTCCTGCCTCAGCCTCCCGAGTAGCTGGGATTACAGGCAACTGCCACCGCATCTGGCTGATTTTTGTATTTTTAGTAAAGATGGAGTTTCACAATGTTGCCCAGGCTGGTCTTGAACTCCTGATCTCAGGTGACCGTGGAGTCCCAAAGTGCCAAGATTACAGGTGTGAGCCACTGTGCCCAGCCAAGAAGCTTAATTAATACTTAATGAGTACAATATATGTTATTCAGGTGATGGATACCTTAAAAACCTTGACTTGACCACTGCACAATCTGTGCATGTAACAAAATTGCACTTGTACCCCATACAGTTATACAAAAAAGTGTATCATATTTGACAGATTTAAAGGTTAAACAAATTTAACCCGAGAGAAATGAAAACATAAGTCTACACAAAAACTTGTACATGAATATTCAAAGCAGTTTTATCCACAAAAGTCAAAATGTGGAAACGACCCCATGCCCATCGAATGCTGAAGTGATGAATAAAATCTGGTATACACACACCATGGAATATTATTTGACCATAAAAGAGAATTAAGTTCAGATACATGTATTACAACAACTACAACACAGATGAACCTTGGCAAATTATTTTACGTGAAAGAAGCCAAACACAAAAGGCCATTGTCCTGGGTTAAACAGTATTCATGTCCGGCAGACCCTCAGAATGTGACCCTATTTGGAAAAAGGGTCCTTGCAGATGTAATCAGTTAAGATGAGATCATACTGGATTAGGGAAGGCCCTAATCTAATGAGTGATGTCCTTATAAGAAGGTCATATAAAGACACCCAGGGGAGACGGTCACGTGAAGATGCAGGCAGAGACTGGAGTGATGCATCTATAAGCCAGGGAACGCCGAGGATTGCTGGCCCTACAGAAACAAGGGGAGAGGCACGGGACAGATTCTCCCTCTGACCCCCTAAGAGGGAACAAACCCTGCTGACCCCTTGATTTCAGACTGGCCTGCAGAATTGTGAGAAATAAATTTCTATTGTTTTAAGCTACTCAGTTTGTGGTAATCTGTTACAGTAGCAATAGGAAGCTAACACAGCCATACACTGTATGATTCCATTTATATGAAATACCTAGAACAGGCAAATCTATAGAGATGGATGTAGTGGTTGACTAGGGCTGTGGGTGGGAGTAAAAGGGAATAATTTGGGTACAAGGTTTCTTTTGGGTATGATGAAAATGTTGTTTTTTTTTTTTTTTTTTTTGAGACGGAGTCTCGCTCTGTCGCCCAGGCTGGAGTGCAGTGGCGCGATCTCGGCTCACTGCAAGCTCCGCCTCCCAGGTTCACGCCATTCTCCTGCCTCAGCCTCCGAGTAGCTGGGACTACAGGCGCCCGCCACCACGCCCGGCTAGTTTTTTGTATTTTTAGTAGAGACGGGGTTTCACCATGTTAGCCAGGATGGTCTCGATCTCCTGACCTCGTGATCCACCCGCCTCGGCCTCCCAAAGTGCTGGGATTACAGGCTTGAGCCACGAGATTGCAGTGATGGCAGTACAACTCTGAACATATTAACGCTACTGAATTGAACACTTTAAAATGGCGAACTATACTGTATGTGAGTTACTTCTTAATACAGCTGTTTAAAAAAATCAAATACGTTCAATCATTCCTCCAAAGGAACAATTTTTTGAAAAAAATACTGTGTGTGATAATAGAGGCAAGTAGGAGTTCAATATAAGGTAAAAACACATTTCTGCTTTAATATAGAATATAGGGCATTTTGCAACTATTGTTATTTTTGATTGGAAACAATTCTTTCAACTATCCCAGATATTTTACTATCTATGTATGGCAGATATTATTTTAATTCACACAAGCTCTAAAGAGTTCAGTGACTTAAACGTCAATACTGGTAACTTTATGGTTGACAGTGACCTTTCACGTGAAAATACATTTTGGAGATGACATGGACTTATCCATCACCAAGAGAAGACTTTCCTCTGCCTTGGGGCAACTACTTATAATTCCTACTTTGACAGTGTAAGGGGGAAACACAGAAAGTTTCTGGTACTCCTAAATGTAGAAACATGAAATCTGAATAGCACTTTGAGAGAAAAAAGGAAATGATACAGTGTCATCAATGTCCATCATACGTCTTGTCTGCAAGCTGACTGAAGGGAGCCAGAATATGGATTATTTTAAGCTAGAGGCCATTGAGAACCAGCAGACTCAGGAAAAGCTCTAAAATCAGGGCAGCAATTTTCCTTTTGTAAAGGACATTTCCATTTGTAGAGGTGTCTCCCTCTCTAGCACCAAGAAGGGGAGTACTGTTAACAACTCTTCAAGGTGGAGAAGTGACAGAAACCTGTGTAACAAACCTCTCTAGACAACTCTTGTTCACCATACTTTTCTTGGTCACCTTACCATAACCTGCCTCCCCATCCAGAAGCTCAAAACCCCTTTTCCTTTTCCTTTTTTTTTTTTTTAAACACAGGTCTCACTTTGTTGCCCAGGCACTGGCATGATCATGGCTCACCGCAGCCTCAACCTCCCAGGCTCAAGCCTCATTCTCCTCATTCTCCTGAGTAGCTGGAACTACAGGCGCATGCCACCACACCTGGCTAATGTTTTGTAGAGATGGAGCCTCACTTTGTTGCCCAGGCTGGTCTTGAACTACTGGGCTCAAGGGATCCTCCTGCCTCAGCCTCCCAAAGTGCTGGGATTACAGGTGTGAGCCACCATGCCCAGTCATATGCCCAAGTTATAATCACCACTTTGGGTTATTCATCTCTGGGTGCTCCCATGTGTAAGCAAGACGCATATGCTAATAAAATTCTGTTGCTTTTCTCTTGTTAATCTGTCTTTGGCCAGTCTAATTTACAGGACAAATAGAGGAAAAGTATTTTTTCTCCCCTACATCAGTATAGCATGTAAGCAGCAGCATCAGAGGGGTGGAGCTGTAGGAAGTGGTTATATGACTCCAATTCCCACGTATATTTTGCTCTGTAACTCATTCACTTAGAGAAGTGTATCATTAGTAGAAGCTGCCCCTTTTATCCAATAGTATGCACACATGCAAAACAAGAACTCTATATAAATCTATTACCGTCCCCTTGGAACAGAATGAAAATAACTGCAGGGTGAGTGGGACTCAATAGCAAGTGAGAGATAATCAGGTCACTCAGGGATGAGGAGCCCATGCTATCCTTTTCGTCTATGTTCCACTCAGAAGCAATGATGCAGGGGCTTCTGGAATCCCAAAACCTGTTAGAAAGTTCAACGTCTGAAAGGCGAATCACAGGCTTATATGTCTGTTTGTGTCTATACACACACATATACGTAAGTACATGTATGTGTGTTTATATATATATACACACACAGGTAAGCATATGTGTGTGTGTGTGTATATATACACTTATACATATATAATTTTTCTTTCTTTGAGATAGCATCTTGCTCTGTCACCCAGGCTGGACAGCAGTGGTACAATCCTGCCTCACTGCAGCCTTGACCTCCCAGGATCAAGTGATCCGCCCACCTCAGCCCCCTCAAGTAGCCAAGACCACAGGTGTGCGCCACTACACCTGGATAATTTTTTAAATTTTTTGTAGAGATGGGGTCTGGCTATGTTGCCCAGGCTGATCTCAAACACTTGGGCTCAAGTGATCCTCCCACCTCAGCCTCCCAAGGTGTTGGGATTACAGGCATGAGTCACTGAGCCTGGCCAGGGTTACATATTTTTATGAATTATTTTATTCTCAGGGAACTTAAAAATATAATAAAACCACTAAGAATTGGTCCTGCTAATACTGTCTTCTTAAGCTGGAGGCCAGCAGGCAGCCTGTTGGCCTCACAGGTATACAGACCAAGGGAACAGTTGTTTGCCAATTTTAGTGGAAAAATAAGTTATTCCAGGAATCTTTCTGATTCTACTAAAGCACAGCTCCTAAAGTTGGATATAGTAAGGAAGATTCTAATCTTTAAATCTCTCACCATAAGTTCTTAGACAGGGGTGAGAAGGGCCTGACTGGAGAGGAAGTAAGTCTTAAGCTAGGAGATGACATTTATAAAAGGACAATCATGTTTTAAGATAGAATTTTTTTAAAAAAAAATCTAACATAATGAAGAACTCACGATAGAAAAAGTAAAAGAAAGTTGGGAGGGTCAAAAGCAAAATAAAAGCCACTCCAATAAATATAATCAGTGAGAAAAAACTGAGTTATAATTCAACTTTTCTTTTTCTTTTCTGCACCTTCCGCTAACCTGCACCATTTCCCCTGAAACTCTGACCATTAGATTTCTTTCCTTGGGAGTGGATATGATATATGTGTTATCTGTATTGTATAGGACAGATTTCAAATATTATTTTACTTATTAGTCCAATAACCAGGTCTAAGATCATACATATAATACTTATTAAACTTTATTGGAGTTATTTGTGTAGCTATTTCTCTGCCTTTCTATTTAGATTATGATTACCTTGAAGGCAGACAGTGTAATTTGCCATACACATTCCTCCATGCAATTACTGTGCTTGGTTTATGACTAAAAGCACTCAGTAACTATCTGCAGAGTTAATCTGAATCTAGATCCAGTGAAGACCAAAACATGGACCTCTGTTTAAAAAGGACTAATTCAATGATGGTTTTGGAAAACACATCGAGTGCTATTTGCTAACAGAACACTGGTTTTCCTGGAAGCAATGTGCTGGGCTAAAAACTCTATTTTCCAAACTCCTCTGCTGCTTCAGGTAGCCATTAAACACAGTTCTGGCCAAGGAGATGTAGGTAAACATTACTGGGTGGGGCTTCCAAGAAAACTGTTGCTCTCCTGATAAAAGAAGGTACAAATTCAGCTGACGGAAGCCTGTGGTTTTTTGCCCTTCCTCCTTTTTCCTTCTTCGGGTTTGTACCACAGATACGGATACGATGTTTGGAATGGTATAGCCATCTTGAGATCACGAGGATGACATGAACACACATTAAAGTTAGTAGAGCTGTGTGCATTTCTGAGGTGTTGTACCAGCCTCTGGACTTCTTGTTAAATGAGAAAAATTAACTCATGTCATTGTCACTGTAGCTGGTTTCTGTTGCCTAGAGCAGAATGCAATCTCTGGCTTTGAAATAATTAGTTGAGGCTGGGCACAGTGGCTCACACCTGTAATCCCAGCACCTTCGGAGGCTGAGGTGGGCAGATCACCTGAGGTCAGGAGTTTGAGACCAGCCTGGCCAACGTGGTAAAACCCTGTCTCTACTAAAAACACAAAAATTAGCTGAGTATGGTGGCGCACACCTATAATCCCAGCTATTTGGGAGGCTGAGGCAGGAGAATCACTTGAACCCAGGAGATGGAGGTTGAAGTGAGCCGAGATCGTGCCACTACATTCCAACCTGGGTGACAGAGTGAGACTCCACCTCAAAAAAAAAAAAAAAAAAAAAAAAAAGGAAATAATTAGTTGAAAGATTGATGAAATAAGTGGATTTGAGTTTAGCATTCTCCCCAGTAAGTCCTCACTCTTAACAGTAAAGGAGAAATGGAAAAGAATATGGATGGCAAATTATGAGGAAAGGACAGTACCATCACATGACAGGTGAGCAAAGAAAATGGTGATAGCCACAGTATCAGCCTCATTTCCTTTCAAATTGTTTTCCAGTGGTTAATGCCAATCATTAAACTCAACATTCATCTAATGCATATCATTCCCAATCTCATTTCCATTTCAACCACTGTGGTAGAATAATAGAGTACACACTGACATTTCTGAAAATGTTAGTGTATACTTTAAAATGTTACTGTATACTTTATTGTTCTGGGGATCTTAATATATGTTAAACCTAGAATTCTGTCATCAAATAAGTTTGGGGAATGACAAGCCAAAGTTTTATAGGATTTATTATTGCAGGACGTCTCTGAGCTTTTAGCACTGTGAATCTCCAAAGAAAGGTTTTATAATTATTCTTTCTCAAAATAACTTGTCCAAGGATTCACTTCTTTCCAAGCCATTTGAGAAACTAGTGTTTGACAAAAATGCTTTAGGAAACCTTGGGTAACCCTATCAAATTCTTCCAACGATGCGGCTACTGTGTCCCAAGGAGCAGAGTTTTGCTGTCCTTTATGGGTCTCTCATATTAAATGCAAATATGTCTATCCAGGTTTTAAATTCACATGTATGGACTCCGTAATATACAAGTCATAAATTAAGAAGAACACCCACCCTTGAGTAATGGACAGAAGTAAGCCATTTTATTTTTTTCCCTCGATACAAATTCATGTTTTGTTATTCAGGCAATACCTCTTTAGAGTGAGGCTTCTGTAAGAGAATGAACAAGAATCATGGAAAGTACTCAAGAAGAAAAAAAGGAAGACTGAGTGTATTAGTCCATTTTCATGCTGCTGATAAAGACATACCCAAGACTGGGTAATTTTTAAAGAAAAAGAGGTTTAATGGACTCACAGTTCCATGTGGCTGGGGAGGCCTCACAATCATGGCAGAAGGCAAAAGGCATGTCAGCGGCAGGCAAGAGAGAGAATGGGAACCAAGGAAAAGGGATTTCCCCTTATAAAACCATCGGATCTCGTGAGACTTATTCACGACCACGAGAACAGTATGAGGGAAACCGCTCCCATGATTCAATTAACTTCCACTGGGTCCCTCCCACAACACGTGGTATTTATGGGAGCTACAATTTAAGATGAGATTTTGGTGGAGACACAGCCATAGCATATCACCGAGTCAGATGAAATACTAGAAATATCATGCTTATAAGTTATTCTACTATAACAAATTATACTGATACAATCCTAGAAGTAATATATATGAATTTCTCTAGAACAAGTGCTCAATAGAACCCACTTTTGGAGATGTTAGCTTATTGATAAGATGTTAGCTTATTAACCACAGGAACTGAAATAGAAATGAGACTGAGAACTAGATAAACATTGTTTGCATTTTTGCAAATTTTGACTGGTCATTACTGAATAAAATGGAACCACGTTCAGTGTCTGGGGGTATTAGAGAGTGCTCTATGATCTAAATGTGTTCTCAGCAGAGCTGAAGCAGCCAGACTGCAGTGACAAGGAAAAGGCTTCCTCATTCCATCTTCACTAGACAGGTGGAACAGCAGATTGGCTTTTCAAATGTATTCCCCTGCAAAGACAGTTCCACAGATGACCTATACCTCCTAAGCTCCAAACACTCCCTGGCAGCAGGCCACACGGTATCTTAATTCTTTAATGAAAGGAGTAACATCTGCTTAAAGGTCTTACAGCTTCAGGAGACCTGAAGTTCCTAAATCTATAGCCCATTAAGCAGACACTGACATTTGTGTGAAGTCCCTGACAGGTCTGCTTAAGAGGATTATTAATGCTCCATCCAAAGAAACGTAAGTGGGAGGCCAAGAGAAAGCTTAATTAAGAACATGTCAGAGATTTCTTTAGTTTTGGAACTCAACTTTTTTTTTTTCTGAGACAGCCTCCTGAGTAGCCAGGATTACAGGCGCCCACTATCATGCCCAGCTGATTTTTGTATTTTTAGTAGAGACAGGGTTTCACCATGTTGGTCAGGCTGGTCTTGAACTCCTGACCTCAAGCCATCCACCTGCCTCAGCCTCCCAAAATGCTGGGACTACAGGGGTGAGCCACTGCACCTAGCCAAGGCATACAAAATGTTTGCTGGGATTTTACTTACGTTATTCAATGTCTCTAAGCATCAGTTTTCTCATCTTTAAAATAAGATTAAAAATACATGTTATGAGCCTCCCAGAGTGTATGAAAATGCTCTGAAAAGTATAAAGAACCCTTAAAAAGGAAGATCATATCTCATAAACTAGTAAGGAATCCACAAATCCATTTGTGAAAGAGACCATACATAAATAAGATGAGGCCAGAAGCGTTGGCTCACACCTATAACCCTAACACTTTGGGAGGCCAAGATGGGAAAATCGCTTGAGGCCAAGAGTTTAAGACCAGCCTGGTCAACATAGTGAGACCCCATCTCTTTAAAAAAAAAAAAAAAGGAAGAAAGAAAAGAGAGTAAGATGTTGAGAGAATTCTATTCAATTCGACAAGTCATTATGAAAAAAGAGCCAGTTACTAAATGATCTAAATCATGTAATCACCAAGCCTTGGGGTAATCCAGTAAGGGCCACTACATAAATTCATGTCCAAAATTAAGGGGGCACTATTTACATTTACTCTGGGACAAAAGTATCATCCAGATGCTGCCTGGCAAACAGAATGCACAGCCACCCCCACAAGTGTAGCCACAGTGGCTGAGCCTGGGCTCAGAGACCAGCTGACTGCAACCATTCCCAAAATCCACACTTAGAACTTGGTGACCTGGGAGACATCATTAAACTGTGCTCTGTCTTGGTTTTCTCATCTGTAAAACGGGGATAATGGACCCATGCCTTGATGCTGATGTGACATTGTGTATGGAGCATTCAGAATCGTGCCTGGCATTAGCAAGAGCTCAATAAAAGTTAGTGGTCATTCCACATCTAGGCCAGTCATACACACACACACACACACACACACACACTCACTCACTCACACTCTAAATTCCAACCAGTCTACAGACTTTCCAGTGTGATCCCAAAAGCCCCACCGGCAGGCATGGCCCAGCACTTGCAAATGAATCTCCAGGAGGTGTGGCAATCTTTTCTTTGATACCTGCTCCTTCACACTCCCATTTCTGCCTCCCCATCCTGGTTTCTGAACTCATTTTGGAATGCAGGGTTGCAGTGCCAGTCTGGAATCTTGCAATGCCTTGTCAGGAAATACAGCAAAATCCTTTGTTATCAAAGCAGGAGACAGAATGACTGGATGATTAATTTCCTATAGTAGTGGTCTTTCCCAGTGAGTACGGTTGTGTCCGTCTGATACAGGGGCCACTATTTTACTTCTAATTTTTAAACTTTTGTGTACTAAAATAATAATGTGTTAACATCATCTTAAATGCAAGCTGTGCAAACACGTTCCTGAATATATTTCCTCTTGTCACGTTCTGTCCTAAACGAAACCCTAAGTTATTACAGTTCAACAGAAAAAGACTACAAGTATACACTAAACTACTTTCTGCGAACTTGGAATCATGATAATGGTTATCCTGATTATAAAAAACAACAGCTATAACAATTAATATTTATTCACTGTATACTAAGTGCCAGGCATTTCTCTAAGCACATTATGGTCATTTTATCCCTAACAAATCTGTGAAGTAGGTATTATTATTATTATTATTATTTTGAGATGGAGTTTCACTCTTGTTGCCCAGGCTGGAATGCAGTGGCGCCATCTTGGCTCACTGCAACCTCTGTCTCTGGGTTCAAGCGATTCTCCTGCCTCAGCCTCCCGAGTAGCTGGGATTACAGGTGACCGCCACCATGCTCGGCTAATTTTTCACATTTTTAGTACAGAAGGGGTTTCATCATATTATCCAGGCTGGTCTTGAACTCCTGACCTCAGGTGATCCACTCACCTCAGCCTCCCAAAATGTTAGGATTACAGGCGTGAGCCACTGCCCCCAGCCTGCTTTTATTTTTAATTGACACACAACTGTGCATATTTATGAGGTACAGTGTGATATTTTGATACATGTATATAAAGTATAATGATCAATTTAGGGTATTTAGTATATCCATCACCTCAAACACTTATTTTTTTGTGTTGGGAACACTGAAAATTCACTTTCCTAGCTATTTGAAAATATACAACAAATTGTCAATTATAGTCAACATACAGTGCTATGGAACACCAGAACTTATTTCTCCAATTTAGCTGTAATTTTGTATCCACGAATCAACCTCTCATTATTCCCCCTGTCCTCCCCTTTCCAGCCCCTAGTAACCACTATTCTATCTACTTCTATGATATCAACATTTTTTAGCTTCCACATATGTCAGAATATGGTATTTGTGCCATTTTTGAGCACCATGTAGTTTTATTTAATTAAACCTTGTCCTTTTTTTTTTTTTTTGAGACAGAGTCTCACTCTGTTGCCCAGGCTGGAGTGCAGTGTGGAGCAATCTTGGCTCACTGCAAACTTCGCCTCCCAGATTCAAGTAATTCTCATCCCTCAGCTTCCCAAGTAGCTGGAATTACAGAAGTGCGCCACCATGCCCAGCTAATTTTTGTGTTTTGGAGACGGGGTAGAGATGGGTAGAAACAGGGTAGAGACTGGGTAGAGAAGGGGTTTCATCACGTTGCCCAGGCTAGTCTTGAACTCCTGGCCTCAACTGATCCACCCACCTTGACCTCCCAAAATGCTGGGATTACAGTCGTGAGCCACCATACCCAAACACAATCCTTATACATCTTTTTTTTTTCTTTGAGATAAAGTCTCACTCTGTTGCCCAGGCTGGAGTGCAGTGGTGCAATCTTGGCTCACTGCAACCTCCCCCTCCCAGATTCAAGCAATTCTCCTACATTAGTCTCCCGAGTAGCTGGGGTTACAGGTGTGTGTGACTGTGTCTTTTTAGTAGAGATGGGGTTTTGCCATGCTGGCCAGGCTGGTCTCAAACTCCTGACCTCAGATGATCTTCCCGCCTTGGCTTCCCAAAATGCTGGGATTATAGGCATGAGCCACCATGCCTGGCCAAAAACCTCATACATCTTAATAGACACAGGTTGTTGTTGATTTTCTTCAAACCAGTTTACTAAAGCGATACAGACTTTAAACAACCTGTGCATCAGAACCATCTGACCCTCATAATGCAACAAATCCCCCCAGAAGGAAATCACCCAGGCTGTTCCGGGACCACCTTACTTGTTAATGTTGCTGCCTTCTTTCAGTCGCTCTCCTGCAGCTCCTGTTTTAGATACTCTTTCGCTACCCGCCAGGTCTACCAAGCTGACCTTACTGACCTTCTCCCCGGAGTTCTAGTTACAGGAAACAAGAGAGAGAAAAAAAACTTACCAATAAAAACCACATGGATATCTACATACATGTTAGCACTATAATTGAGCAATCCATCCCACTCACATGGCAAGTTTTTAAATGGTCAGAAGAGTTATTTGAACTAGCAATTAATTTCATAGTTAAAATTTAAGTTGGCATGGAAATGTAGCATTTTTGTTTTGCAGAAAGTACACCCAGCTTTCTGGAATATAGTCAGAAAGCTGGAGATTTTAAATGCCTATGAGGAAATAGAAGGACATGAGGATTTCTGCACATTCAGGTCAAATCCTTCTTCTTTTGAAAAAAAGTTCAGGCTAAAGGTTGTGGTGTCCTTTTTAATATCCCTCAAGGACTATGAAGCTGACTTGTTTCCATGGGAATTTCAGCATGAAAGGATATATATTAAAAGCTGTATGGTGATGTCATCACACTTGTTAGGGACTTTGCACAAGAAATACAATTATTTTTCTTTTTTGTTTTTGTAGAGTCCGGGTGTTGCTATATTGTACAAGATGGTCTTGAACTTCTGGCCTCAAGCAATCCTCTTGCCTCAGCCTCCCAAAATGCTGGAATTACAGGCATGAGCCACCGCACCAGGCCAAAATCCAATTTTTTAAAAAGTCGAATATGAAGGAAGACCTAACAAATTAAATGATGTAAGCAAGGCAGCTCACCTAGTAAGCAGAAGAGCCAACGTAAAATTCTCAGCCACTGAACCCAACCATGGAAGGCTTTACCTATATGGACACTTTCAGTTCTTCCACCCCCTTCAAAGGTTCTGCCTAATCCCTCACCCCAGACTGCAGGTCATACAGTGTCTGTGTGATTATGATGTTGAACACAGCATGGGAGCGGCTGCTTTCTTCGTTCATGTTGGTAGCAGCTACCGTTCGAGACTTATTTCCCTCAGACATCAATGACTCAATATCCTAGAGGCAAAGCATAAGGAAAGACCATAAGCAAAAACACAAGAATGCAGTCCTGCACGCCAGGTGTATGTATTAATTATGATTCCTCTGATGCCTTTGTCACCACCCTTCCATAAAAACCTGCCTGCTGCTCCTCCACTGAGCCGGGTTTGAGCTTCTACCTCACTCAGGGCTTTCTAATGTATGAAACGTTTCCCCTTATTCTTTCCATTTCCCAACTGTCTTCTTTCTCAGTTGAGTCCCTGTTTGCTCCTTTTTGGGTTCCTGGGGTAGCTAATATTTATTGAGCACTCCGATAATCAATAAGAGCAGTGACTTGATTTAACTCTCCGGTGCTTACCAACTCGCTGATGCCTGCCTGTTCGCCTCCCTCCTCCAACACTGTGGCTCCCTGATGGCACGGTTTTTTCCTTATTCCACTTTGTACACTTGCTTCTAGAATGCCTAGAGCCTATGGGATCTTATGAAATATTTGCTGAATGAACTTTATTTTCTTGGTTTTGCATACAAGTACGCTGAAGTTCATGGAGGTCAAGCAACTTTTCCCACATCCAGTAAGCGGTAGAACTGGGATGCAAATCAAGAGCACCCTGGCTCCTACTAGTAAGTGACAGGATAACATCTACACGTACCTCAACCACACTGAGCTAAGAACCAGGGACCTCAGCGAAGGGGCTGAGTTAGCACCTTTAGACCAAAAAGGTATCCATTCATGTCAGAACCTAAACATTTTTAAAATGATCACTGTGCTCTTATTTCTGATTAGAGCAATTCCATATATATCTTGATTTAAATGGCTGGAGAGTCACTGCACAGATTAGTTTTAGCCGTACTAAATCTGGGGTGATAATGGGCCAGCCACATCCCACAAACAGCACAAAGTGCAGGGATTTGCTTGTTCCTTCATGCATTCACACATTCATTCACATTCTTTAGCAACAGAGACAGCAGTTTGCGTTATGAGATTTCCAAAGCAATCACTATAGAAATAGAAGCAGAATCCTGAGTTAGATCTTAACAAGGCATGCAAGTCAAAGAGTAAATAAAGTAAAACAGGCTGGTCAATGGCAAGAGGAGTGATTCAGAAAAACAGGAGAGCAAGGAGTGACAGAAACCAAGGCAGGAGACCCTGCCAAAAAGAAAGGACTGTACTAACTGCCAAATAGTGTTTAGACTACCACATGCCTAGAAGGATGTCACTGGCATCATTGGGAGCACAGTTTTAACAGAGTAGTATTAGTGAAAACATGCAGCAACCTGAAAACATTGGGCTTTCTGGCCATACTGTAAAACCTTCACAACAAAGCAGCTTGAAGAGTGTGATTAAAAGCCTTTTTCCTCTCTGTTTGCAGTGTGCTGATACTGGGTTTCTGAGGCCCTGAGTAGTATCATTGTGCTATAAAGCATCCACATAAAATATACTCAGTATCACTTACATAGGATTTATAGTCAGCTTTTAATCACATTTTTAAAAAAATGACTTACCTCAAAACTAGTGACAGCTAGTTGAGATAAACCATCTACATATGGTCCCAAAACTTTATGTTCTCGAACTTTAAGAGACTGTCTACTCCTGTGGGAGGGAGGAAAAAGGAATAAATGAATCAGACCAAAGCTGGAAGCTTTTCTTTCTTTTTAAGTACACAGTAACTAAGATAATTTCAAAATAATTTTTTAAGGACTCCCCCCAACAAATCTAAAAGCTACTTTATTTGGATTAGCAAAACGATGTTTCACATGAGAAATGTGTTTTATGCTCTGATTTCTATTTAAAGTATGTTACTATTTTAAACATTCTATCTCTAGTCACAAACCTTACTGGGTCAGGCTGTCAGTTACATTTTGGGGAGGGTTGGGGGAAAAACTGAACCAAAAAACATGCCAGATCAAATTAACCTTTAGGCTATTTCATAAATAAGCATCTTCTCAGTAGATAATGTCTTAAAATTGTATTTAGTTTTTGAGACAGGGTCTCACTCTGTCGCCCAGGCTAGAGTGCAGTAGTATGACCCCGGCTTACTATAGCCTCAACCTCCCACCCAGGTGGTTCTCCCACCTTAGCCAACCATGCAGCTGGGACTACAGGCCCATGCCACTATGCCTGGCTAATTTTTATATTTTTTGTAGAGATGTGAGCTTCACTATTCTGCCCAAGCTGGTCCTAAACTTCTAGGCTCAAGCAATCCTCCACCCCCAGCCTCCCAAAATGCTGGGATTGCAGATGTGAGCCACTACAGCCCGGCCAAAATTTTTGAATTAGTAGTAAACAATATTAAAAGGTTTAAAGTTTACTTCAAGTCTGCATTGGTTTGTGCTACTTCTATGCTTACACTTTTTTACACAGAAAGTGAGATTATAGTACAGAGTTTGTTTGTAATTACTGATGTTGTCCTATATTTAGAATTGGTTCTGCTAATGACAGTTTTAAAGCTCTTTTGAATTTTTAAATGATAAACCTGGTTTGGAACCTATTTGAACAGTTTATCAAAAGACAATGGAGATTAAAAGCAAAGCTATGTATATACTGACCATATCGTGTATGCCATCTTATTCAGGGCATCGCATTTTAATCATCTTTCAAATTAAGAGTCATTGCTTAGCATCAGCAATATATGGGAAGCAGCAGCTAAGAAGCATCACTGAATGCATCCCAAAGTCCTGGCATTGTTCTCTGAAGCACTTTTCAGTTATGCCATTTAATTTCATAACATCCCTACAAAGTAGGCTTTACCACTTTTATTTTAAAGATGAAGAATTCAATGTGACAATGAGCTACTTAGATGCACACGATCCAGTACACAGCTTACTCTGCTTGCCAGAGATTCTATAATGCTATTCAGCAGCAAGAAAAAGCAAACCCAGCATTGTATCAAGTGCCTGTGATGGTGTCCAATATCGGAAATTCTTGTACACTGCTGGTGGGAGTGGAAATTGTTACAACCACTTTGGGTAACAGTTTGTGCTACTGAATAAAATTGGAGATTCAATGTTTTGTGAGTTACAATTCCACCCCTAGATGTGTTACGTAGAAACTCCTGCATGCTATATACCAGGAGACCTGCAAAACAATGTTTTCAGAACAGCACTGTATTGATAAAAGCAGGAACCACACAAAAGACAGAGAAAGTGATGAATTATTGATCTAATCACGCCATGAAATGCTAGACAACAGTAAAAATGCATTAGCATTTCATATATAAGAATAAATGAATCATGGTGGGAGGAAAAATCACCAAAGAACACATATTATAATGTCATACAAAGTTAAAAATTGTGCAAAATTATTTCTACATGCTAAAGAAGAGGAAGAGAATGCTAAACACAAAATTCACAATAGTAGTTACCTTGGGGAGGGATAGAACATGGATCCAAGAGGAACATATAGTGAGCTTCACAATTATTGGTCATGTTCCATTTTATTTATTTAATTTTAGCTAGAGTACTTTTGGCTAAGTTATGTTCCATTTATTAACCCAATGTAGACAGGCAGTTGTTTTTATTACTCTTTATGCCTTACAGGTATTATAAATGTTCTTTTGTATACATTAAATAGTTAACAGCTTCTTAAGAGTAAATATAAACATTTTCTTTGATTAGGTCACTTCCTCGTCACTCATAATTTTGGTCAAAATGCACCAAAGTAGTAATAGTGGTTATTAATTTTTTTTTTTTTTTTTTGAGATGCAGTCTCACTCTATTGCCCAGGCTGGAATGCAGTGGTACGATCTTGGCTCACTGCAACCTCTGTCTCCCGGGTTCAAGCAATTCTCCTGCCTCAGCCACCTGAGTAGCTGGGATTACAGGTGCCCAGCACCACGCCCGGCTAATTTTTGTACTTTTAGTAGAGACAGTGTTTCACCATGTTGACCAGGCTGGTCTTGAACTCCTGACCTCAAGTGATCCACCCACCTTGGCCTCCCAAAATGTTGGGATTACAGGCATGAGCCACCATGCCTGGCCTTAGTGATTATTTTTGAATGGTGAGATTACAGGTCATTTTTACCTCTTACACTTTACCTATTTTTTCAAATTTTCCATAAATAGATATTATTTTTAAATCAGTACAGTTGTTTTTAAATTTTTTTTGAGATGGAGTCTCCCTCTGTTCCCCAGGCTAGAGTGCAGTGGCACGATCTCAACTCACTGCAACTTCCACCTCCTGGGTTCAAGTGATTCTCCCGCCTCAGCCTCCCAAGAAGCTGGGATTACGGACGTCCATCACCACACCCAGGTAATTTTTGTATTTTTAGTAGAGATGCGGTTTCTGTTGGTCAGACTGGTCTCAATCTCCTAACCTCAGATGATCTGCCTACCTTGGCCTCCCAAAGTGCTGGGATTACAGGCATAAGCCACTGTACCCGGCTCCAAATTTTTTAATTGAAAAAAAGTAAATGGTCCCCCTGCCTCTATGAATCAAATAAATATATTTTTTAATCACCTAATTAAAAAAATATAGATCCCTGGGTTTCACCCTAGGTTTACTGAATCTAGTCTCTATGGGTAGGAATCAGGCAAGTGGATGCTTAAAACGTTCCCCACATGATTCCAACGCCCAGCCAGGGAAGGGAATTGCTTGCCTTGGCTGGGATGTTTCAATCCTTCAACCCTTTTACCTTTAACACAGAAGTGCCGCTTTCCAATGTAAATGGAAGAACTAATGGTTATTCCTAACTCAATTTTTATGAATAGTTCATGGTGGCAAAAAAATAATACCAATAGTAACAACATCTTTTCAAAGGGCATACATAGGCAACTTAATACATTAATGTAGGATAAACACTGGGTATACCAACAGGCTTTGAGAAGCTGATGATTTCTCTGTAAATGAATGAAAACCAGTGTAGTCACCAAGAGCTTAAATACGTATATTCACTTCCAATTTTAACTTTAGAATCATTTAAAATTATCTCCCCCTATTAACACACTTAATCTTGACCACTAACTTACCCTTTGGGGTCTAAAAGATCCCGAACTTTTTCATTATAAATTTCCATATAGGACACTTCGACTTTAAAGGTCTGTGACTCATTTTGCTCCAAAGAGATCCTTTTAAATAAAGCACAGCAGAGCCTTGGAATAAGGCCCAGCTGCTCAGCATGGCCCATCATGGAAAAGGATTTTCCCGAACCTGGAGAAGAAGCAAGCAAAAAGAGAACAGGTAAAAGAATAAGCAAAATGCAATGCTTCAGCCATACAAGGTTTCCCCATATACTGGCCAAGGTAACAGAGCAGAAAAGTGGCCAACTTAGCCTCAAACCCTGTTGCTCAAGCTGGAGTGCAGTGGTGTGATCATGGCTCACTACAGTCTCAAACTCCTGGGCTCAAGCCATCCTTCCACCTCAGTCTCCCGAGAACCTGGGGCTAAAGGTGTGCCACCATGCTGGGCTAATGTTTTTAGTTTTTGTAAAGACAGGTCTTACTATGATGCCCAGGCTGGTCTCAAACTCCTGGGCTCAAGAAATCCTCCCACCCCAGCCTCACCAAGTGCTGGGATTACAGGCACGATCTATCACATCTGGACTATAAAAGCAACTTCTTACCTGTCTGTCCATATGCAAAAATACACGCATTATACCCCTGAAAGGCTTTTTCAAGAATTCCTTCCCCAAGGCACTTGAAAACCACTTCTTGACCTAAAAAACAAGCCAAAAATTAAAACTAATAAAAAGAATAATTTTTCTTGATATATTTGTATTAATAACAATATTATGTCAATTCAAAAAAAATGTTCAAAGTGTACAGAGTGCCTACTAAGTACAGGGCTGTGTATTAAAAGTTTGATATATGCAATTTCATCCACACTTCTAAACTACAGCTCAGTACCTGGACGTGGATACACTGTTTCCCTCTAAGACATTTCTCTAAATATTCAAGTTTTCTTTCCATTGTGAGTGGGCCATATGGAAGCATCATTCAAATTTGGTGGTGTTTTCTTATGACTGAGCATCTACAATGACATTAAATATGAACTGCCTTATCTCCCCAGCTAGATTCTGAACTGCCACTGAACAAGACCATGTTATACATACCTCGGTATCCCCCTCAACACCTAGCTTAGTGTTTTGTAAATGCCAAGTGCTGAAAAACCGTTAGTTGCTGAGGATAGATTGACAACTTCAGCTGCTGTCTGTAGATTCACAGCACCCGTCACCTGTGTCCTCACAGGGGGAGTGGGGGACAAGATCTCTTTCGTGAATCTCTCTGTATCTCCTGGGGGGATTGTGTCATGTACTACATTATGGCAGAGCGGGGCTGAAGAGTAAATGTGTGACAATCTGTTTTAAACACATAAAAGGACAGCATTTGCTACCCTTTGAATTTGGTGATTTTCTAATATTCATTCTGCATCACTAAGACAATGAGACTTATATCCTCCTTCCTGTCCTCTTATAGTTCTTAGAACACTCACTCTACAGCATTTGCAGAAACTACTAGTTTAAGCACCTGTTTCCTCCACTGGAATGAGAGCTCTATGATGCCCAAAACTATAACCTGCTTATTTTCATAATCCTACAGCCTAGTACAAAATGCTTAATAAATGTTGAAAGAATGAGTCAATTTAACGTTTTTATCTTACATGATAGTTCCTTTTACATTTGAAAATAATGTAACACAACATAAGCTTTTGGTTTTACGTTTTTCTTTTATGGAAATTCAGATCTGATTTTAGGAGTCTGTTATTATACTATGATATATGATGATTGCAGGATGAGACTCTTAAAAGTGTCTCGACACAAAACGAGATAGTATTTGTGACATGGTTTAGTTCAGCGTCCCCACCCAAATCTCATCTCGAATTGTAATCCCCACGTGTTAAGGAAGGGACCTGGTGGGAGGTGATTGGATCATGGGGGCAGTTTCCCCTATGCTGTTTTCATGATAATGAGTTCTCACAAGATCTGATGGTTTAAAAGTGTGTGGCTTCCTCTGAGTTCTTTCCTCTCTCTCTGTCTCTCGCTGCCATGTAAGACGTGCCTTCCTTGATGTGCCTTGCTTTCCCTTCACCTTCCACCGTGATTCTAAGTTTCCCGAGGCCTCCCCAGTCATGCGGAACTGTGAGTCAATTAAACCTCCTTTCTTTACAAATTACCCTGCCTCACGTAGTTCTTTGTAGCAGTGTTAAAACAGACTAATACAATTTGCAACCATTAGGCTGGCAAAAAATAAAATTCTGACAACATCAAATATTGCTGCATATGGTGGGAGAATGAATGAACACAGACATTCTGAAGGAAAACTTGACAGCATCTGTAAAAGGGAATATGCCTACACTGTCTGACCCACTGTGAAGCGTCTATTCTAGAGACACATTCCCGAAAAGGGCCCTGTGAAGGATGTTCATGGCAGTGTTATTCATAATACTGTAAATGGAAATCAAGTTAAATGCCCGTAAGTATGAAAGTAAGTAAAGTGTGACTGTTTTATATGATGGAATATACTACATAACATTTTTTAAAAACCAATAAATCCCCAACACCCACATCTATGTGTAAATAATGCTCGAATTAAAGAACATTGTTGAGTGAAAAAAAAGCCATGTTCAGAAACTGTACGTATAACGTAAAATCTTATGTCAAATAGTGGGTGTGTGCGCACGCTGGTGTCTGTGCAAGAGAGAGATCTACAAATGCTAAAGTGTAAAAAATGGATTGAAAAAATATACCAAATTTATATAACTTTATTTCTCTATTGCTAACTTCTACCATCTAGCATAGATGTTTGGTAACTTCGTTGATGGAATATGTGGATTTTTAAAAACAGGTGTAATCAGAAGAATCTTTTCTAAACACCCAGGTCTGTTGTGAAGAGTACCTTAAGATCTGTATGCAAATACGTATATATTCAGAGAAGAATAAAGTATAATCAAAATTATTATCTGCTTCACAAATTGCTTTTATGTTATAGTCAAGTATGATAGCCTTGTGCTCACGAAGAAAATACCTGACCACTCTGGTGTGTGATCTTTCATATACATTAATATTTATTTCTCATATGTTTTCTCAAAGGACCTTCCTTATTCCACGGATGTTCCCAAGCCCCGTGCTAAAAGGCAGGCCTTAAATCTGGAGCCAAGCCCTATATCAGAGAGGACCCAGAATTAAATCCAGCCTGTGCCCAGGCTTATTAGAATTGCTTGTGGTCCTCAGCCAGACCCAAGTGCCATTTGATGGCATTCTAAAAGCAATACATTCTTGGCACAAGCAGCTGAATGGAGCAATCCTGTTTGATCTTCCACACTGGTTAACCAGCCCCCAGGAAGGGAGTGGGGTGAGGGTGGGGACAAGAGACTTCAAGAGTTGGCTAAGTCAAGCATCCTGACCATAATTCAGGATTTCAATTCATATTTAGTAACTTGAGAAAAAAAAAAAACCCCACAGCTTGAGTTGGTGAAAGGACTCAATTGCAGAGAAGCACTGTGGTCAAAGAGATTTTGTTATGGCTTTTTAGAGCCTAAAGTTAATATCTATTATATCTATTCCTATACTAGGTAGTAAAATGTGGTACTTCTGGTTTCTGCTTCTGATGCTGAATACGCTGGAATTAGCAGGAATTATTTTCCTAGGTTCTTTCAAGAGTAAATAACAATGTGTCTTTTTCCTTGGTAGGAATGGCCTTTTAAACTGAAGATTGTTAGTTGGAAAAACAAGGATGACTGCTATATAGCTGTATGAAATAGGTTTATGATGTAAATGAAACAAACCACCAGGATGTGTATACTAAAATTGCATGAAAAATAAATGAAATGATCGAAGAACTCCCCAGCATATAAAAACACAAGAGTAGGCTGAGCATGGTGGCTCATGCTTGTAATCTCAGCACTCTGGGAGGCCGAGGTGGGAGGGTGGCTTGAGGAGAGGAGTTCAAGACCAGCCTGGCCAACAAAGTGAGACCCTGTCTCTATAAAAATTGTAAAAAAAAATTTACAAGAGTAAATTTCAGTTTAGTGTATGACCAAATTGTAGCAAATACTAAACAGGACATGATTTAACCTATTAAACTTGTATTCTAAATTTATTATTTACGCTATTAAGGAAAAGCAAAGATAATTTTTATCAACTGTTCTGTTGGCAATGTACTTTATATATTTTATTTGTTTTTGTGTTTTGTTTTGTTTTTGTTTTTTTGAGACGAGTCTTGCCCTGTCACCCAGGTTGGAGTGCAATGGCGCGATCTCGGCTCACAGCAACCTCCGCCTCCCGTGTTCAAGTGATTCTCCTGCCTCTGCCTCCTGAGTAGCTGGGATTACAGGCGTGCACCACTATGCCTGGTTAATTTTTTCTATCTTTAGTAGAGATGAGGTTTCACCATATTGGCCAGGCTAGTCTCAAATTCCTGATCTACCCGCCTTGGCCTCCCAAAGTGCTGGGATTACATGTTCTATATCATCGAATCCTCACAATACCCAAGTAGAGTAGGTAGCAATTATGACTGATAAGGTGACTGGGGCTTGAAATGGTTAAGCCATTTGCCCAAGATCTCATTATCAGTGAATGGCAGGGTTTGGGTCAGTTTATAGTGACTCCCTACTGTCAAGGCTGATTCCATTCATCATCAGTAACTCATGCTGCATGACACTGGGAACCAGTTGCTCTCATCTCTGGTCTCCAGGATAATTTTAACAGACTCTCAGAGCTCATCACACTGCACATTTTTTTTTCTTTCTTTCTGAGATGGAGTCTCATTCTGTCGCCCAGGCTGGAGTGTAGTGCAATCTCGGCTCACCGCAACCTCTGCCATCTGGGTTCAAGCGATTCTCCTGCCTCAGCCTCCTAAGTAGCTGGGATTATAGGGACCCGCCACCAAGCCTGGCTAATTTTTGTATTTTTAGTAGAGACGGGGTTTCACCATGTTGTGACCTGAAGTGATCCGCCTGTCTTGGCCTCCCAAAGTGCTGGGATTACAGGCGTGAGCCACTGCCCCTGGCTGGAACAACTTTTTTATTCGTGTTCACCTTTGCTGCCAGATTGTGAAAACAGTAGTTGCTGCATCTTAGTAGAGTGCCTGGCACGCAATAGGCATTTGTATTCACTGAATTATTCCTGTGTTGATATTGTTGTTCTCAGAAAAATGTATTTTTAATTGGGTGGGAGACTCTTCCCTCATCAGCGACAAAAAGTTATCAGAAGACTGTACTTTTGTACTCTAGCCTGGGTGACAGAGTGAGACTCTGTCTCAAAAAAAAAAAAAAATTGTTCTTTGAACTTAAAAATAAATGTTAATTACTTTACACTTTGGTCAAAGTATGACTGTTTTTGAAATTCTAATGAATCCCGTAAGACTACAGTAGGTCTTTGTTAAATAAGCCAACGGGGTATGAATAGATGTGTCAACACACTATGTAGGTACTAATGAGGTAATTTTGATAAAATTACAGATCACATTTTTACTAATACACACAGTACCTCCTGGACATGACAACAAAATATATGACAAAAAATAAAAACTAGTCTCTCTGATTTCCACTAAATATATACATGTGATTTCAAATATAGTCAGCTTCTTTTAGTTACAGTTATGTTTGGCAGATAGAATATAATTCAAATTTATCATATTTAGTAAAGCTTTATTCATAATTGGAAAAGAAAAAAATCTGAGAAAAACAACATAAAAAATTGAAAACAATTACGCTACGTTTCTGAAAAAATTTTTCATTCTCCATGTATTTTTACAAATTTACGCAAGATTGGAGTCTAGAGACACTGGAATACATTTTATTACTATGGCTTTGTGTCTCAAAGACAATGCATTCTCTTTTAAGACAAGAAATAATGAACATTTTCCCATCTCTACAAATATACATCAATATTAGCATTTCAAATAGGAGCTCAGCTTTCCATTGTATGAATAACGGATGCAATCAGCTCCCTACTATGGATATTTGGATTTTTTTCCTTTTATTTTTCTGCAATATTTATTCTCATATATCTGCCTCTGTGCAGTTTCCTATTGACTTTACTAGGCAAAACTTCAAAAAATCAAATGTCCAAGTTCTCTAAAAATGCATGAGTCTCATGACGAGTTGATGGGTGCAGTAGACCAACATGGCACAAGTATACATATGTAACAAACCTGCACGTTATGCACATGTACCCTACAACTTAAAGTATAATAATAATAAATAAATTTAAAAAAAAAAAAATGCATGAGTCTCTACTTTCAACACCCTCAACAACAATCCCTATGATTATTATTCTTAGTTCTGACGGAGTCAGTAGGAAAAAAAGCCTCTTGTTTGGATAATTTTTCTTTTTTTTTTTTGAGACAGAGTCTTGCTCTGTCACCCAGGCTGGAGTGCAGTGGCCGGATCTCAGCTCACTGCAAGCTCCGCCTCCCGGGTTTATGCCATTCTCCTGCCTCAGCCTCCCGAGTAGCTGGGACTACAGGCGCCCGCCACCTCGCCCAGCTAGTTTTTTGTATTTTTTTAGTAGAGACGGGGTTTCACCGTGTTAGCCAGGATGGTCTCGATCTCCTGACCTCGTGATCCACCCGTCTCGGCCTCCCAAAGTGCTGGGATTACAGGCTTGAGCCACCGCGCCCGGCCAATTTTTCTTCTATTTATTGTTCATTTGTACTAACACTTTAGTAAGTTGACTATTTAAGTCCTTGGGCTAGCCATTGCTTTTCTTCTCACTAATTTTAAAATCCTCATTATATATTGAGGATATTAACCATTGGTCTATCTTACAGGTTATAAGTATTTTTTCCCAGTCTGTCATTTGTCTATCGGTCTTACGTTATTCTTGGTCATACAAAATCTTCTGGTCTTTCATATTCAAATCTTTTCTCTTTTCCTTCATGATTTTTGCCTATGATATGTGTTATGCCTCACAAATCCTTTTCCACCCCCAAATTATATAGAACTCACCCATATTTTCTTCTAGTTTTGTTTTTGTTATTATTTATTTGATTTATTTTGGAGACAGGATCTCGCTTTGTGTCCAGGCTGCGGTGTGGTGCAGGATCATAACTCATGGCAGCCTCAAATGACTGGGCTCAGGTAATCCTCCTGCATCAGCCTCCCAAGCAACTGGGATCATAGATGCGCACCACCAGTTTTTTACAATTTGACTTTCAAACCTGAGTTTTACTCTTTACCAGCTATGTGACACTGGGAAGGTGCCCAGTTTATCAGTAAAATAAGACTAATAGTTGCTACCTAAGTGGCTACTGGGATGGTTTAATAAACCAATATAGATAAAGCACTTACCACAGTATGTGGCCAGTATAAATCTAGAATATATTTTAGTTATTATTATCTCTTAAGTCTTTAATCAATTATAATTCATTTTACTGCAAATTAAAAAGTAATTAGTTATCTTTCCCTCAGATGGCTCCTTCATTTTTGCAACAATTTTGTGGCATAATCCAATTTCAAAGATAAAAGAAAAAAGGCCAGGTGTGGTGGCTCATGCCTGTAATCCCAACTCTTTGGGAGGCTGAGGCAGGAGGATCTCTTGAGGACAGGAACTCAAGACCAGCCTGAGCAAAATAGTGAGACTCCCATTTCTACAAAAAATAAAAAACTAGCCAGGCATGGATGGGCTGGGTGTGGTGGCTCACGCCTGTAATCCCAGCACTTTGGGAGGCCGAGGTGGGCGGATCACGAGGTCAGGAGATCGAGACCATCCTGGCTAACATAGTGAAACCCTGTCTCTACTAAAAATATAAAAAATTAGCCAGGCATGGTGGCAGGTGCCTGTAGTCCCAGCTACTCGGGAGGCTGAGGCAGGAGAATGGCGTGAACCCAGGAGGTGGAGGCTGCAGTGAGCCAAGATTGAGCCACTGCACTCCAGCCTGGGCGACAAAGCGAGACCCGGTCTCAAAAAATAAAATAAAATAAAATAAAAAATTAGCCAGGCATGGTGGTGGAGGATTGTTTGAGCCTAGGAGGTTGAGGCTAGAGTGAGCCATGATTGTGCCACTGTACTCCAGCCTGAACGACAGAGTAAGACCCTATCTCTTAAGACATAAAAAAAAGAAAAGATACTTGTTAGAAAGATTTCTGAAAGGAACCAATCATTGCTATTTTTCTAGCTCCCACAGGGGTCCCATTTAAAACATATTACTGACCAGATGTAATGGTGGTGACTCTCACCTGCAAGGGTTGGGGGGACAGAAAGGGTGGAGTGTGTGTTCATGTGTGCATAGACATGATGAGAAGAAGGAACAGTATCATTATTTGGGCCAGGGTATGCTAACCCATATTGTCTACTATAAGAAAAATTCTTTCTTTTTTTTTTTTTTTAACATTGAGATAGAAGGGTACGGGGAAAAAAACAACATAATAAACTGTATCAGCAAAACTGTAAATGGGACAGGTTCTAGAGCTCCCCTTATTCTGCCCTTCTGGTGCCTTTTCAGCTGTGTGAACCCTGGCTGGAGTTATATTTAACCAATTCTTTGGTTCTGTGACCTTCAGGGCACCACTGGGTATAGTAAAAACAACTACAAAAAAGGCCAAACTGTCAACCAAAGCCTAAAAGGCACTATGACTCTTGATACAGTCTCTGTCCTCTCTAGCAATCAGCTCTTGGTGAAACACAGATGATGGCTACACTTCACTCTGCAATACAAAATATGAAATATCAAGAACCAAATGGTCTCTTAAAGAGACCCTAATTTGTCCAAAAGACTGAAGGGTTTTTTTTGTTTGTTTGTTTATTCTGGATTGTTTCTGCTTTGTTCACTTCTATTTTTTAAACACAACAGTCCCTTTTCTCAGCATAGGAAAAAATGACTTGCCAACTGCTTTTTGAACCTCAGTTCATGAAAAAAGGAACCGTTTATGCTGAGTGGTGGGAATCAGGGAATTCAAACAGTGCATGGGTGGATCCCATAAAAGACGCAATATCTCCACCCTAAACGTTTTCCAACTACAGTTTACACTCAAAGAGAATGAAGTGCTATTTGTCTAGGGGAAAGCACACCAGCCCATAAGGGAAGGTTCGTAAGTCCCGTGGGAAGCAGGAGGATCTATGAGTATTTGTTTCTAGCCCAGACAATCCGAGCAAAGCCATAACATTGTCAAATCCAAGAGGCCTGTGACTTTTCAGCGGAACCGATGCCAAAAAGGCGGTGGCCACTCTGCAGATGTTAGCTCCACATGCCTGGTGCGGCAAATTCACAGGGCAAGCCTGACCTCACTTGTTAATAACCATGACCGCAATGCCAATTTCCTCTGGGGTTTATGATTAGACCTTCTATAATCATGTGAACAAGTCTTAAAATACAGGCATGCCCAAAGTAACCCATAACACAATGTCAGAACAGCAAAGAGAGCTGCTGTATGGAATTTCTGCAAGCAAAGTCACAGACCTGAGTCACCCAAACCTGAGTCACATACAATATGAAATCTTTTTCTTTTTTGAAAGAGACAGGGTCTTGCTCTTCCACCAGGCTAGAGTGCAGTGGTATGATCACAGCTTACTACAGCCTCTAACTCCTCGAGATCCAAGGAATCCTCCTGTTTCAGCCTCCTGAGCAGCTAGGACTACAGACGTGTCCCACCATACATGGGTAATTTTTTACTTTTATTTTTTTAGTAGAGATAAGATCTTGCTATGTTGTCTGAGCTCATCTTGAGCTCCTAGCTTCAAGTGAGCCTCCCACCCTTGGCCTCACAAAGTGCTGGAATTATAG
Organism: Theropithecus gelada; assembly: GCF_003255815.1. Lineage (NCBI taxonomy): Eukaryota > Metazoa > Chordata > Mammalia > Primates > Cercopithecidae > Theropithecus > Theropithecus gelada. Next base: position 20,923,509 of record NC_037671.1, read on the forward strand.
TCATTTGTACCCAGCCTGATACAGATCTTTGAAAAGCTAACCCCCTTGGGTGTCCACACTTGTGCATAATCTGTCCCTACTTAGAACAGCAACAATAGGCTCAAAGCTATCATGTGTGTGTACTGGGAGATGGGTAACCAAGGAAATCTCTTTTTATGGTAATATCCTAATAGCAAAGCACGAAAGAAACCAGGGATGGAAGGAAAAATGCAGCTATCATTCCTATGCCCAACATCTGATGACTGAAGAGGCACAGGATAAAAGAGTCACAGTGGGCTGTGTTCTAGAAAGTGAGAGAATGAAATGGGAGGATATAAGCCCTGTCTTGTTTAAAATCTGCATTAAACAAGGCAGACACCTATGACCCATGGCTGAATAAAACACTAAGCATGGTGATGCACAGATCAGACCTGGCATATGCACAGAGTATTTCTTGTTTTTCTAAAGTAACTAAATAGAAAAGCATCCAAGATTTGAACACGATCGATAATTTCACCAGTTTAAACTGAATCCCCAGTTTTCCTTCTTTTCCCTATCTCTTCTCTTTGGAATCAAAGTAGGGAGAGAAAAAATAAAAATAAAGGCTGGGCTCACGATTTATGACTTGGAATTCCTGGGCCTACTCATTTGTGAGGGTGTTTTTCCACTTCTAAACAGGGCTGACAGGCACAGCGATTCTGATGAGTCTGGACTTGGCAGGTGGCCCAGCTCCAAATCAGAGCACCTGGACAGCACAAGACCACACAGGTTCTTCTCACATACCTGAAGGGGTGAAGAATGCCCAGCCTGGATGAGGTTTAAATAAATCCCCTTCTCAAAAATCTTTAGTGTATGGAAGTGCAGCTTTCAAAAATTCTCATATGTAGTGACTTCAAACCTGGTTTAAGTTAAATGACCAAAAACTACAGAGTTCAGATAAAGAAACCGAAGCTGTAAGGCTTCACTTAGTATTGCTAGATTTCAGTTTTAATCAACTACAGAAATGTTTGCCATTGAGGTGCCTGGTAAGAGGATCCCAAGAAACCAGGCCATGAGGGTAAAGGTAGACCACGGACATATTTTCCATGGTAGCATCCAAGAGCTATCAGTGTTACAGTCCTTGAAGTCTGGCTTGCAGCATGGCATGGGTGACTCACCCAGATGGATGTTTCCACCACAGCAACAGCACTGGGGCTGGCCACGAGCATGGTCTTTTTTTGTTGCTGGACAAAGTGGGTGATTCACCAAGGAGGAGGTCATGCAACCACTGCCCTCGGCACTGGTCCCGAGAATGAAGAAAGAATATAAAGCCACTCACCTGTGAAGAATGTCTTACAGAGAATGTGTGTTGGAGTCATACAGGAGGGTGGTTCCCACAAAACAACTGCTGACAAAGTAAACCTTCATTTCTATCTGATTTGATGGTGTTTTACACCCGCTCTCTCTGATAAAGAAGCAGACCCAACTCAACATCTCTTCTGGATTGTGGGCTGCACAATATTTATAGTATTTGAGGGGAGGTTGAAACAAAGCCCAAACCAAATATAAGGATCCTAGAGAACTTCTGACAGGACTGAAGGTACCCTTAGTAGTATTCCTGGCTAGGTTCTAAGCCAGAGCACTTCAATATGACTTCCTTAGGAGTCACTGAGTGACTCTTCAGGATGAGAGAGTAGAGGAGCACCACAGGCTGGAGTAGAATCCATAAAATTTTCACCAGCATACATGTCATTAACTAACGTCCACATTTACCAATGCTTTCAGTGCTCTCACAGGGAGCAGCGTCTTGCTAAACCTCAGTTTTGTTATCTGTAAAATGGGGGCAGTAATAGTTTCTATCTGATTGGGTGCTTTGACAATTTTATCACCTAGTGCATGTAGAGGGATCGGCACAGTGCTTGGGATTCAATGCTCAGGGTTGTACTATCTATTGCTATTGTTATTCACCCCTCTAAACACAATTAAGTTAAAGGATCTCTCTGGGTGCCAACAAGTACCCTAAGGAATAAATGTGGACAAAGAAAGGCAGGTATTGAAGAAAGGGGGATTTGATAAGATTAAAAATAGGTGAGTAAAAGGGAGAACAAAAAAGCAGCATATATAAAATATTGACACATATATATACACTTTAAAAAAAATTAACAAGATTAGCAAAGCTCATTTATTTTTTAACATCCTTTACAAGAAAAATTTTTCTTAACTGATCTTCTTGTCCAGTTCTCTGGATTAAGCAACATTCTCTCTTCCATCTATGAAATGCCCCCTGCATGCTAAATCACCCCAGCTGGGAGGCGACGACTCTCTGGACTCTCACCAGCTGAGTTATGTTTGTACAAAGGGTCAGTTGTATTTGCTCCTAAACTGTTCTATGTCAGTTGTACTTCTCTGTAATTACATAATTTCATTAACAAATGCAAAAAAGAGGGTTGCTGATTCTAAGAAAACTCTAAATACAATGCTTAGGAACAACTTGATAAAGGTGAGTCACCAAAAGAAATCACAAATCAAGTATGAGGTGAGATAATTTATAAAAGACCATAAAAGAAAAACAAAAATCTAGGAGGATTTGGTATTTAGATTTTTTCATAAATGTCTTTTAAAATGGCATGCTTCATTTATAATGAATCCCTACCTTAACAAACTGTTCAAGTAGCAACTACTAGTGCTGCTCATAACTATAGGGAAAACTTTTTTTTTTTTCTGAGTTTTGCTCTGTCGCCCAGGCTGGAGTGCAGTGGCGCGATCTTGGCTCACTGCAAACTCCACTTCCCAGGTTCACGCCATTCTCCTGCCTCAGTCTCCCAAGTAGCTGGGACCACAGGTGCCCGCTACCATGCCCGGCTAATTTTTTGTCTTTTTAGTAGAGATGGGGTTTCACCGCGTTAGCCGGGATGGTCTTGATCTCCTGACCTCGTGATCCGCCCACCTCGGCCTCCCAAAGTGCTGGGATTACAGGTGTGAGCCACCGCCCCTGGCCAACTATACGGAAAACTTCTATGGTTTAAACCCAATAGCTAACAATTATTGAGTGTTTCCTCTGTGCAAGGCACTTGCTGAGTGCTTCATATACATAATCTCATTTCAAGCCACAAGATTTATAATAAGGAGGTGCTGTTATTATTGCCTACAGCCACACAGCTGGGAAGTGGCAGAGGCAGAATTTGAGCCCAAGAAGTGTGACTCCAGAGCTTGTGCTTTTCACTACTAGAAAAAAGCCTTCATTCAAACAGACCAACTGAATAGTAAAATAACGAACCAATACCATATGCTAGAACAAATTAATATTGTAGGTAGAACTCTGCTAAGAAATTGGTTCTATTTTGGCTACTGTTGGCTTTTAGAATGTAAATTTTGCTGCACAAATGTTGTGACTCATTACGATTCTGCTTTGGTTAAGCAATATGAAGCAGAAATCATTTCTAGCTCTGAGCACAGAAAATCCCCCATCATGGGAACAGAATCAAACATGGGTGCTGTTCCCACAGCATCAGTCCACAGATCGGAGGTGCTCTTCTGTCACCTCACAGTATAAAGCAATGCTAGCAGAATAAGAGGCAGATGTACGACCTTTCTCCTGAGTTGCAGGGCATCAACAATGCTCGAAAACACATGGCTTCAGCACATTTGAGCAACACGCCATATGGCAAGAACTGTTATATAATTTCTGAGTCAACAGTTTAGAATCTCTCAGGCCAGGGAATGTTCACGTCCACACTGACCCCAGATATGTCACTACCAGACGGTTGTTTTTTTTTTTTTTTTTTTTTTTTGGGTATGAAGATTTCTATAGATCTGGGAAGAAAATAAAAACCAAAGTTACTGGAAGTCACTGTTATCTAGTAACATGGCACATTTTAGAAATGTTAAAATATGTATTGATTCATTGTCAAGAATGCTTTAATTGCAATCAGCAGTGACTCAAACATTTACAAAGACTGCTTTCAAGTTTATCAGTATTGACTATAATATACTAACTTTATAATCTTAAATGTGCATCTGCGTATATCCGCATGTATATATGAAGTTCGGGAGAACATACGAGTTTATGTCGAAATGCCAAGCTCCAGGTATTTAATTCTGCAGGTTATTTCTGTTTTCTTCCTTACACAGGGACTTTTTGGTTTTACACAGGGTTTTTACACAGCCTTACACAGGGTTTTTGCTTCAAACTCAGAGTTACCTGCCAGACAAACATTATTACAACTACCTAGCCAAAAGGTAATAGGAGGAAGAGATAATATATTTCAAATGTAAAATAATTCCTGCACTTTGGGAGGCTGATCACTTGGCGGCTAGATCACTTGAGGTCAGGAGTTCAAGGCCAGCCTGGTCAACATGGAGAAACCCTGTCTCTACTAAAAAATACAAAAATTAGCCAGATGTGGTGGCACATGCCTGTAATCCCAGCTACTCAGGAGGCTGAGGCAGGAGAATCGCTTGAACCCAGGAGGCGGGACGTTGCAATGAGCCAAGATTGTGCCACTGCACTCCAGCCTGGGCGACACAGCGAGACTCCCTCTCAATAAATCAATAAATCAATAAATCAATAAATAAAATGTAAAATACCTCAAAGCATGATTCAATGCAATGTGAATGGCTTAACAAATAAGCCTTTAATTTGCCTCTGAAAAGTCCACTGGAACAGCTGTGTGGCCAACATAAAATGGCTGATTCATGTTTTATCAGAGAGCTGGAGGGGATCTGAGATCATTCCAGGCTGTATCTCCTCCTTTCACAGATGAAGAACAGAGACCCACAGAAATTATCCTGCCCAAGGTCTAGCAGTTTGTGGCAAAACCAGTTGTCATAAATCTCAGTACATTGCATTTTCTTTCCAAAGTACTGACTCCTGTCACAATGAGACAATAATAAAGACGACGATAAATATTAAGGGAGTGCTTCCTACTTCCTAAGTAGCCAGGTACTTACTAGATTAAGCACTTTAAATGAATACATCATTTAGTTCTCAAATCAACCCTATGGGATCAGAACTATTAGTATCCTTATTTACCATATGAGGAAACAGAAGGATGGTGAGATTCAGTAACTCACCCGGCCTTACACAAATAGAAGGTGTTACAGCCAGGATTTGAACCAATTCTGACTTAAGAGCTCATATTCTTCAACTGCTCCAACCAACCCACTGCAATGCCATTATACCTACTAGAGAATTACGTGTTTCTAAATCAGAAAGTGGGAGCATGGAGGCTCTTCCTATAGCTTTATAAATAGCAAGACATGATGGAGAATTTACCATTTTGACACACCACACAAAACTTAGAGCCCTTGCTTCTCTTTGCCTTCTCAATCCATGCACTTATCTTTCTCTCTCTCTCCCTGCTACTCCCCAGTTTTGAGAGCAGCTTTGAGAGTCCTGATTCAGTATCAATGATGCCATTATTCATCAAGCCTGACAAATAGGTCGGTTTCAGGAAATATGTGCTTCCCCTTCTACACTTCCCCTGTTTTCCACCAGACAATGAATGCTTCTATCTTAATCTTTTTATTCACAATTAAGAAGGAATTGTTATTTTTTAATAAAGAGAAAATAAATTAGTATGGAAACCATCAACTAATCTACATGTAATGTATTTACTAGGTAGATTATTTACAATGGATATAAACTTGAGAGAATAGTAAGCATGAATTTTACCTTTTGCTAAGGAGGAGGAACGTCATAGTATTTGTATGATAATGGGAATATCTGAAGAATAAGAAAATATCCTCCCAAATTTTGTAAGTAGACAGTGCTCTATGAGCTGGCAGAACCCAATTTCAGGGCTAACTGGAACATAGTACTCAATGTGATCATGCAGCCTAAAATTTACTAAATTTTACTAAATTTTAGGCTATCAATATGTTTAAAAATCATTCTGATCTTTTAAAATATATCTGAACTATTTGTAATGAAGCGCTACAGAAATCTTGAGTTTCACAACTAAATTTTATCACTTGTATGTAATAAAGTCATTTCTGGTTTGGGGAAAAAAAAAAAGTTTGTTGTATATCCAGGCACATGAGTGGTATATTGCAGAAGGCTAGAGTGTTCTCTGTGGGCAGTAATAGAGGATGTGATTCCAGAAGATATGGAAAAGAAAGAGAAAGACAATCTTCCTTAAGCATTATTTTAACCACATCACTCCAATAGCCCCTATTTTTCACCATATTAGTCTAAAGTTCTTAGAATTTCCTATCATCTGGCCTCACTCAACATGTACAGTCTCCCATAGCATCCCCCACAAGATGCGCCTTCTTATTTTTCTTTCTTTCTTTCTCTTTTAATCTTAACTTTGCAGCTTCCCCCCCCCCCCCACCCCGCCCCCAAGATATGCCTACTGCTCAGACCAGCATTACCACCATGGCTCTGCATCTTCCTTTATGGAAAAGTTAAATGAAAGTATCATTTACGGGAACCTTCCATTAATCACCACATAAAGTGACCTATTTAACCCTTACAGCAACCACATAGCATAGGTATTGCCATTTTTACTTTCTTCTATAGAAAACAAATTGTATCTCAGAGAAATTAAATAAATTGTTCAACAGAACCAAGACAGAGGTCCTGAGATTCAAACCCAGGTCTCACATCAAAGTCCATGTGTTCTCTTTGATACATGTCGCTTCCTCTTGTCTGGATGTCTTCTAGGCTTTCCTTTGACTAAACTCTAAACAACTCATATGTTGACAAGTAATAATCATATGTATTTATGGTATACAACATGATGTTCTGATATATGTATCCCTTGTGGAACGGCTGAATCAGGCTATTTAATATGTGTGTTTTCTCAAATACTTATCTCCTCTATGTTCCATCTCCTCTACGGTGCCTTCCCAGACAACTGGTGCCTTTCCAGATTTTATCTCTTTAAAATCTGGTGCCTCTCCAGATTTTCTCTCTCCTTGGATTTTATGTAACACTTAAAATCTATAAAATTTAGAGTTTAAATATTATCTCAAAATATTATTTGGTATGCACTTCTTTTGCTTTCTAACTCATTTTTGGATTTCTCAAGGGCTTCCTAGGCTGCACACACACAGTAGTGGGGGGGTCATGAATATTTAAAAAATTATTGTGAGACTTTCTGGATTCCTGAGTTATATAAGAGGAACCAACAATAGACACTGGGCTGAGGTACTGAATGAGCGGTGAGAGGAGTCCCAGAAGAGACGATGGAGAAGGTAGAATGGGGCTATATAATAAAGAACCTCAAATGTAGTCGAAGGAGTACAGATTTTTTTCTAGCCTGTGATGAGGAGTCCTGGAAAGTATCTGAGAAGTACATGAGAAGACCTCCAGTTCAGAAGATATATATGGCTGCATCTTGAATAACATAAATTGAACACGGTTAATGATGGGTTTGTAAAACCATAGCTTTTATCCCCATTTGTCTCCGCATCTGTAGGAAATGTTTTACTTTTGTTGTTGATTTAAATCTAAAAGTACACACCCGGCACAAAAATACACAGAGTGCTAACAAGTCAAGACTGTTCCAGACTCTGGAAAACTTATCACATAAAGTACCAAAGGACTAATAAAAAGACAAATTAATTACAACCAACATTATGAACTACTTATTCACTTTAATAAAATATATTGCTCAAGTTGCAGGAATGGTATTTGGAAAGGCTAATTTACCCAGTGTGAGCAACTGAAGGAATTTTCCTAGTTCAAAATTGTTAACTCTTGAAAAAATTATGTTATCAAATAATTTCTCAAGTTTGCTTTTTATGGCAAGGAAAAACCTATCAATAAACAAAACATTAATTCTCTTTACGTCAGTCACGTGCTTTTACCTCCAAATCTGTTAAGGCCAATACCCTCCCTTCATTTTTTTTTGTTTTTAACTAAATGAGAACGTCATTCAGCTGATGCTCTTGTAAGTAGAAATAAGGAGAAAACCCTCATTAGGATGAAATATTTAGTTCATGAGATCTATTGTACAACATGGTGACTATAGTTAATAACAACGTATTGTATTCCTGAAAATTGCTAACAGAGTAGACTTTAAGTGTTCTCACCACAAAAAAGGATAAGTTCATGATGTAAAGCACATGTTAATTAGCTCAATTTAGCCATTCCACAATATATACATATTTCAAAACATCACGCTGTATATGATAAATATATGCAACTTTTATTTGCCAGTTACAAAAATAATTTTTTTTTTTGAGACAGAGTCTCACTCTGTCACCTAGGCTATGGTGAGACCTCAGCTCACTGCAACCTCTGCCTCCCGGGCTCAAGCCATTCTCCTGCCTCAGCCTCCCAAGTGGCTGGGATTACAGGCACCTACCACCACACCTGGATAAGTTTTATATGTTTAGTAGAGATGGGCTTTTGCTATGTTATTCAAGCTGGTCTTGAACTCCTGACCTCAAGTGATCTGCCCACCTTGGCCTCCCAAAGTGCTGGGATTACAGATGTGAGCCACCATGCCTGGCCGAAAAATAAATTTTTAAAAAGATGAAACATCTAAGAAAAAGGGGGCATAATCAGAAGCAAAAGAACGAACAACTTCCTCCACCAAACCAAATGCTTCCCTCTGGAACTAAAGCAATTGTGACTGACTCCTAGGAAAGCCTATGGTCATAAATAATAAAACAGCAGTCATTTGTGTTGGATGGAATGAGGATAAAATACCACAAGGAGGCCGGGTGTGGTGGCTCATGCCTGTAATCCCAGCACTTTGGGAGGCCGAGGCGGGTGGATCACCTGAGGTCAGGAGTTCGAGACCAGCCTGGCCAACATGGTGAAACCCCGTTTCTACTAAAAATACAAAAATTAGCTGGGTGTGGTGGCAGGTGCCTGTAATCCCAGTGCCTGTATTCGGGAGGCTGAGGCAGGAGAACTGCTTGAACCCAGGAGGCAGAGGTTGCAGGGAGCCGAGATTGTGCCACTGACTCTAGCCCGGGTAACAAGAGCAAGACTCCATCTTTTTCTAAAACAAACAAACAAACAAACCCACAAGGAGAGAACCCTAGCAAAATGTGGGGCTGAGAGGCAGCACTTCCCTGAGGAGCATGTAGTACTCATTCACAGGACCACTGATAGCTGAGGACGCTCAGGACCTGAGTGAGTTTTGGAAACCACATCACCTGTGCTCTCCTTATATAAACAGAGCAGGGGGTGAGGCGCAGTGACTCACGCCTGTAATCCTAGCACTGTGGGAGGCCCAGGCGGGCGGATCACCTGAGGTCGGGAGATCGAGACCATCCTGGGTAATATGGTGAAACCATGTCTCTAATAAGTATACAAAAAATTAGACGGACATGGTGGCACATGCCTGTAAACTCAGCTACTTGGGAATCTGAGGCAGAAGAACTGCTTGAACCCAGGAGGCGGAGGTTTCAGTGCACCGAGATTGTGCCATTGCACTCCAGCCTGGGCAACAAGAGTGAAATTCCGTCTCAAAAAAAAAAAAAACAAAAAACAAAAACAAACACACACACACACACACACACACACAAAACAGAGCAGGTGATGCCCTGAAAGTTAGTGATAAGGAAAGGCATGGCAAATGAAACCTTTTTTCACATGACTCTCACAAAAGCTACCATTTATGGCTTGAGGTGGTTCCCCCATTATCTCAAATCTTTAGAAAATCTTTGAAGACACCAATACCCCCCATTACAGGTGAACAATTTGAAGCTTAATAAAAATCTGTTCAAGGATTTTGCAAGTAAGTGGCAGACACAGATTCTGAAACCAAATCTTATTGACTTCAAAACCCATGTGGTATAATTGGAAAGCACAGGTGTGAATTACATACCAAAAGTAAAACTTCAGAGGAATTAAAGACAATAAACTCAATGGAAGAAGAGGCCAGAAGCCCAACTGTCAGGTGCGGAGGGAGAAAACTTACCAGCATATTTTGTAGTGTTAGATTCATCCATGGACCAAAAGCAATAATCAAAGGCAAATACCTGAATGAAAGAACAAAATATTAAGCTTAAAGATTAATTAACTTCTTATGAGTAAATCAGACTGGAAAAAAAAAAATCACTGGTGAAGATGAGAAGGATGGCCACTACTGCCTGATTGAAAAAAATCACTACAGGTTTGGTGCTTTTGTTAACCATAAAATTTCTTATTTTCCTCCTTTTTGGGGGACAGGGTCACCCAGGCTGGAGTGCAGCTGCAACTATCACAGCTCACTGCAGTCTCAAACTCCTGGGCTCAAGGGATCCTCCTGCCTCAGCCTCCTGAGTAGCTAGGACCACTGGTGCACGCCACCATACCGAGCAATTAAAAAAAAAATTGTTGCAGACAGGAGGTCTTGCCCTATTGCTCAGGCTGGTCTCAAACTCCTGGCCTCAAGTGATCCTCTCTCTTCTGCCTCCCAAAATGTACTGGGATTACAGGTGTGAGCCATCGCGCCTGGCCCTATGATACTTCTTTTAGACTAAATATATGGTTAGCTTTCTGTATTAGAATAAGTTGTCCATGAAAATTGCTATTTATCTAGAATTCAAATAACCAGACACTTTAACCAGATATTTTTTTCCACAATACATCTGATGAGAAAAAACAAAAAGCAAAAACAACGTCTTCTCTCGCAAGTCCATGGTTTCAGCATCCACTGACCCTTCCAGGTCCATCTCCCTCAGCTTCTCAAGTAATACTCAACTTTCATATAAAGCAGTTCCTTCTCCTAGCTTTCCATGATACCATCTCTAGCATACTGGAGCTCAAAACTCTCCATATTCCTATCCTGCACGCCTTTCCCCTTTTGTCTCAGCATGCAATCTCCAGCAAAGCATGTTTTTTTTTTGGGGGGGGGGGTGTGTATGGGGGGGGTTCTTACTGTATTTTTAATATGCATTTCCTTGAAAAGTAAAGATGTGAAGCAATTTTACATGTTTAGTATTTGGCATGTCTTTTATATGTAAAAGTATCTCTTCATATTTTTCTAATTTTTAATTTTTTTTGAGTTGGAGTCTTGCTTTGTCGCCCAGGCTGGAGTGCAGTGGTGCAATCTCGGATCACTGCAACCTCCATCTCCCGGGCTCAAGTAATTCTCCTGCCTCAGCCTCCTGGGTAGCTGGGACTACAGGTGCTCGCCACCATGCCTGGCTAATTTCATGTTTTTTCTTTTTCCATAAGTTATTGGGGTACAGGTGGTATTTGGTTACATGAATTAGTTCTTTAGTGGTGATTTGTGAGACTTTGGTGCACCCATCACCCGAGCAGTATACACTGCACCATATTTGTAGTCTTTTATCCCTCGCCCCTCTCCCACTCTTCCCCTCAAATCCCCAAAGTCCACTGTATCATTCTTATGCCTTTCCATCCTCATAGCTTAGCTCCCACTTATCAGTGAGAACATATGATGTTTGATTTTTCCATTCCTGAGTTACTTCACTTACAACAATAGTCTCCAGTCTCATCCAGGTCGCTGCAAATGCCGTTAATTCATTCCTTTTTATGGCTAAGTAGTATTCCATCATACACACACACACACACACACACACACACACACACACATACACACATACACACCCCCATATACACCACAGTTCCTTTATCGACTTGTTGACTGATCGGCATTTGGGTTGGTTCCACGATTTTGCAATTGTGAGTTGTGCCACTATAAACACGCATGTGCAAGTATCTTTTTCGTATAATGACTTATTTTCCTCTGGGTAGATACCCAGGAGTGGGATTGTTGGATCAAATGGTAGTTCTCCTTTTAGTTCTTTAAGGAATCTCCACACTGTTTTCCATAGTGGTTGTACTAGTTTACATTTCCACCGGCAATGTAAAAGTGTTCCCTGTTCACCGCATCCACACCAACATCTACTGGTATTAAATCATTAATTCATTCTTACATGAATTAACTTTCTGTATAGCTACTGAATGTCTCCTATATACCAGGAATGGCTGGTGCTTCTTGGTGCTTCCTCTGTAAGGACTCCCATTGAACTGCTGTTCTTTTCCTTTTTTTTTTTTTTTTTTTTTTTTTTGAGACAGAGTCTCACTCTATCATCCAGGCTGCAGTGCAGTGGCACAATCTCAGCTCACTGCAGCCTCCGCCTCCTGGGTTCAAGTGATTCTCCTGCCTCAGCCTCCCAAGTAGCTGGGACTACAGGCATGCACCACCATGCCCAGCTAATTTTTGTATTTTTAGTAGAGACAGCGTCTTCCATGTTGGCCAGGGTGGTCTCAAACTCCTGACCTCAAATGATCTGCCTGCCTCAGCCTCCCAAAGTGCTGAGATTACAGGCGCGAGCCACCGTACCCGGCCCTAACTGCTGTTCTTCATGCCCATTACCATCACTTGTGTTCCAGCTGTTATTATCAAATGTGTAGAGCAATGTTTCCCAAAGTGTGTTCTAAGGAACCGGAGTTTCATGAGCTAATCCATAAAAAAAGATCAAATCATGTTGGAAGTGGTACACGTTTTATCCTATTTGAGATTCTCAATGCTAATTCTCAATATTAAAGGCTCTGAAAAGTCTTCCAGAGACTTTTCCGAAAAGAAGTCCATAAAGAAGTCTATTTGATTGTTTAACGTTTTATTTCCCCAATTCATTCTGGTGAGGAGACCCTTTTTGGAGTAACATCTATTAACATGCCTTGGAATTACTACTTCTCAGCACATCCCTTAGGAAATGCAGCCCAGGTGACTCAGTAGCTGTCTTCCTGGGCTCACTGCTATTGCCTTTTGTCTCTTGCAGTCCAAATAGTAAATTACAAACCTCCCATGGGCCGGATCCTTTAATGCTTAATCACTTTCAAGAGATCTTAAGCACTGAGCATACAGAACCCATGCTCTCTGGCCTGGCATTTGAGACTAGCCACAAAAGGCCCTCCCAGCCTATTAACCCCAGCTTCCTCTTGCTCCAGTGGAACTTATCCTTACCTCAGAATTACTAACTATAATTTCATCTCTGTCCTTGTTCTCTCCTTCTTTTCCACCCTTCAAAATACATCATACCCCTTAAGGCCCAGTTCGATATATTTTTTCCTCCCAGAAGCATTCTTGTTTAAATCCAAAGGAATTATCTTTTTTTCTCTGAAACCTTACAACACTGTTGAGTTCTTTTTTATGGCTCCTATCTCAATCATTTTATTTTTCACTATCATGTATATGATCTGTGTGTGTGTGAGAGATAGCATTCATTCATTCATTCATTCACTCATTCACTCATTCAGAGACAGGGTCTCCCTCTGTTGCCCAGACTGGAGTGCACTGGCACTATCATGGCTCACTGTAGCCTCAATCAGCTCAATTGATCCTACCACCTCAGCCTCCTGAGTAGCTGGGAACACAGGCACATGCCACCACGCCCAACTAATTTTTGTGCTTTTTGTAGAGATGGGGCTTCGCCATGTTGCCCTGGCTGGTATCAAACTCTTGGGTTCAAGCAATCCTCCCACCTTGGCTTCCCAAAGTGCTAGGATTACAGGCATAAGCCACTGTGCCCGGCCTATATATATATTTTATGTCCACTTGTAGACTAAGTTCCCTGAAAGCAGGATCCATATCGAATTCATCTTTGAAGCCTGCAATGTTTATAGTAGTCACTTTATAATTACTTATTGAATGATTAATGGCATTAAGATCTTGCAGGGAAGCAGGCACTTTTGTATATTATAAAAGACTAATAAATTGTACGCAATGCTCTCTCTTGCCAAAAAAAAAAAAAGACTAAGTTATGTTCTGAATAGTTTCGGCACTATATATACTTTATTTTAATGCTTTTAAAACTGATTTAGGTATATATGATGTACTCAACTTACATCATCAACCCCAGATCCAAATTCAATTTTGTTAAACATTCACTCTGGTTTTATAACAGCCAAGTTTCAAATGAACAGTTATGAAACAATAGTTTTAGCCAAGAGAATGTGGAATATTTACTGCATTCAAGGGCTCTTCCAATGACTCTAGAGACCGACCACACAAGCGTAATCCAGTTAATCTTCCTGCCTCTGGGCAGGACTGAACTTCAACACTTCTAAGAGATGAAGATCTATCTTGTTTTTAAACATTTCCAGAAAAGGAGATTCCACAAACTCCCTTTAATGGCATCTTACAATACTTAACTTTTATTCCCAGGACATTTTCCTTTTCTTTTGACCTAAGTCAACTCTCCTTACTTTAAACAGCCAATAGAGGCTATTTTCCTTTCCTTTTTTTTTTTTTTTTTTTTTTTATCTTTACTGCTCTCCTTATATCCCAGGCACTGTGCCCAAGCTTGATCCATGGTGAATTTCAGTGACATGCATCATCCTAAATATTAAGAAAAAAAAAAATCCTCCCACCAAGAACCTTTGGTTTTCAACCTCATTCTGTGCCGCTTTCAAGAACTTCTGGTTTCTGCACTGAAAAAATTTGCAGTCAGTATTTATTGAGCATGACCTACAAACCAGGCCTAGTAGTAGTCATCTAATTCATTAATTCACTTATCTATTCACAAATATTTATTAAGTCCTATTGTGTGCTAAGCTCTAGAATTATAGCAGTGAATAAACATGCAAAGACTCGTGGAGCTCATGAGTATCCTATTCCTTGCATTATCTGTAGTAATGCTTATATTATTCATGTCCCTTATGAAGCTCCCAGTGGGGTGAAGGGAGAGAAGCAATATGCAAGCAAACAATAAACACATATGGCGCCAGGAGGTAATCAGTGACACAAAAATGTAACAGCGTGGGGGTCCTGGAGAAAACTGGAGCAGGTTCTACGAAAGCTTGTGGAAAAGCACGGATAGGCAGAGGCAATAGCAGGTGCCAAGGCACTGGGACAGAGAGCACCTGTGTGTTCAAGGACTGTGTTTTGAACACAGTTATTGTTATATATAGTGGAATCATCATTTATTCACTTCTTCAGTTACTGCTACATGTAGTGGAATAATCATTTATTTTCTTTTTTTTTTTCTTTATAGAGACAGGGTCATGCTGTGTTGCCCAGGCTGGTCTTAACTTCTGGGCTCAAGCGATCCTCCTGCCTTGGCTTCCTGAAGTGTGGTATTACAGGCATGAGCCACTGCACCCAGGTCAAACTTAATTTAACGATTTGCTATTCTTCAAATGAGGTCAGAAAGCCAGAGCTTGACATTCATAGTAACACTACTTAAAATAAAATGAGAGCTACCCCAAATTTTGAGGGTCTACCTATCAGTAAGAATTATTCCAAAGTCTGTGAAAATTTCTAACAAAGTTAATCATTTAAAGTTGTTTTTGCTAATAAAAGGGCACATGAGAAAATTTTCATTTTAAGCATTTGCCCCCTAGAATTCAGACAAATGTTAAAACCCTGCAGACGAAAAAAGAGTCCTGACAATATTGATAGATACAACTGTTGCCAAATAGCAGCGCCCTTTGAACTACATTATGTCTTGAATTTCAAAATCTTTGATCACAGGCATTTTAGAATGGTGATACCTCAAACCAGTCATGGAGTACAGGTTGTTATTTTACTAAACATTTACTAGGAAGAAAGTTGAAGTCCAGAAATCTACATGATTTCCCTAAAACTCAAAGCAAGTGAATAGAAAAATTCTTGTTATTTTTTTTTTCTCAGCTGGAAGTGATCTCCCAATCCCCTTTCCCTCCTATAAAATTTTACAGCAGTTTGTAGCTCCCAAGACACTGATTCACATACGGTCCTGTTTTATGCCTTGGTTCTTCTGTGTGGGTCTTACTTCCAAATCTAAATGGTGAGCTCCATGACAGCAGGGACTATGTTCCATGCACCCCATAGTGCCTGTTTCAGTGTCTCATACAGGGCAGCAACTGTATGTAATATTTTTTCAATTAATAAACATATTACCAGGGGAAGGAGTTGGAACACAGACAAGAGTATGGAGTGGATGTAAGAACTATTATGAATAAGCAGAGGTTCAAGCTGGAGGGTATCTTTTTAGATGTTTCATTACTTTCACATGCGTGGTTTGGGGGAACTTGGTTCCTGCAATGGTCAAATAAGGATTGGGTCACTAGATGAGCACTGGGGTCCCCTTCAGCATCACTACTCCATGGTACAGGTGGATAAACAAGCAAGGGTATATCATGCACAATTTGTAGTCTGCACAGAAATTAGAACATTTATTTGTTTGACTGTCACTAGAAAAATTATGGCCGTTACTAACACAGTTTTAAAGATATTTAAAATAATTCCTTTGTCATGTCCTTGACATTTCCCTTGCAATCTCTTGTTAGTTCCATAAACTATTTACAAACTATTACCCTTCTTTTCATGCCAAAATATAATTATAATTGAGTAACACAATGTTTGTTACAAAAGGAGACATGCTTTTCTTAGGTCTTTACAGTAGTTTTGATTTTCCCATACAAAATACATTGACATTTCAAAAGGGAGAAAACCAATTTCTCAAGACTTATTTCTTGGAAATTGACTGCTTCGTTTTTTTCTAATTTTTTAAAAACTTTATTTTAGAGAGAGGGTCTTGCTCTGTCACCTAGGCTGGAATGCAGTGGCATGGTCATAGCTCACTGCAGCCTCAACCTTCCAGCTCAAGCAATCCTCCCAAAAGTAGCTGGGACTACGGGTGCATGCCACCATGCCCAGCTAATTGTTATTTTTTTTTTTTTGGTAGGGATGGGGCCTCGCTGTGTTGCCCAAGCTAGTCTCGAATTCCCCTGGCCTCAAGTAATCTTCCTGCTTTGGCTTCCCAAAGTGCTGGGATTACAGTTATGAACCACCATGGCTGGCCAGAAACTGATGACTCTGAAGAAAAATAAAGTCTTATTTTTTGCAAACCCACCATATTATACTAGAAAAATGTTATTTAAGACTTGGGCCAGGCTCGGTGGCTTACATCTGTAATCCCAGCACTTTGGGAGGCCAAGGTGGGCAGATCACCTAAGGTTAGGAGTTAAAGACCAGTCTGACCAACATGGTGAAACCCCATCTCTACTAAAGATACAAAAAATTAGCCAGGTGTGGTGGCATGCACCTGTAATCTCAGCTACTTGGGAGGCTGAGGCAGGAGAATAGTTTGAACCCAGGAGGCAGAGGTTGCAGTGAGCCAAGATCGCACCATTGCACTCCAGCCTAGGCAACAGGGCAGGACTCTGTCTCAAAAAAAAAAAAAAAAAAAAAAAAAGGCTCTGTTGTCCAGGCCAGAGTGCAGTGGGGCTTGGGGCAATCATATTCCTGGGACCATATTCCTGGGATCAAGCAGCCTCCCAAGTAGCTAGGACTACTAAGACTACGGGCACATGCCACCATACTTGTCTAATTTTGCTGCTGCTGCTGTTGTTGCAAAGATGGGGTCTTGCAATGTTGCCCAAGTTAGTATCGAACTCCTGACCCCAAGCAATTCTCCCACCTCGATCTCCCTAAATGCTGAGCCACTGTGCCTGGCCCAGCAGACTTCTTAATGCATACAGCTGAGTAAAACAACAAAACGCAAACCAAGTATAAATTTTACATTTTATTAATAAGAACCAACATTGTGAAAACATTTTTTTGTAAAGGCATTCAAACCTTTTCAACTAAAAAAAGAGCTAAAAGCACAGATGTTTTCTAGTTGTTTTTGAAATCTGAAAGCTATTGCCTTCACTGTTTTCAACAACATTTGATTCCACCTTCTCAGAATCCCACTCCTTCCTCTTAGTTTGCAACTTATAAAACCCATACCAGCATTTAATTCTCTGCAGCTTGCGATACATCTGCTCCACCTTTATCAGGCTCTTAAAAATGTTAGCTTTGCATTTTTGTCAACCACTGAATATCTAATAAAGTTACTAAAGCTGTTTTTAATAAGGCAAATGTGTTGAATGATATATATAATCTGAGGTAATGAAGTTCCATGACTTACGAATAGGATATAGCACAGTTAAACTCCACTCTTATCTAAAAGTCATCTCTGATGGCATTTCAGCAAAATTCAATTTACAGTTAAAAAAAAAAAAAAAAAAAAAGGCCGGACACAGTGGCTCACGAGGTCAGGAGATCAAAATCCCATCCCTACTAAATATACAAAAATTAGCTGGGCGTGGCAGCACATGCCTGTAATCCCAGCTACTCGGGAAGCTGAGGCAGAAGAATCACTTGAACTCGGGAGGAGAAGGTTGCAGTGAGTTGAGATCGCGCCACTGCACTCCAGCCCAGCAACAGAGCTAGACTGCGTCTCAAAAAAAAAAAAAAAAGCAGCAGCAATGGCCAGGTGCAGTGGCTCACAGTTGTAATCCTAGCACTTTGGGAGGTGGAGGCAGGCGGATTACTTGAGGTCAGGAGTTTGAGACCAGCCTGGCCAACATGGTGAAACCTTGTTTCTACTAAAAATACAAAAATTAGCCTGGCATGGTGGCATGCACCTGTAATCCCAGCTACTCGGGAGGCTGAGGCATGAGAACTGCTTGAACCTGGGAGATGGCGGTTGCAGTGAGCTGAGATTGTGTCACTGCATTCCAGCCTACGCAACAGAGCAAGACTCTGTCTCAAAAAAATAAAAAAAGAAGCAAGATCTTCTATGTTCCTTGGAGAACCAGAAGGCATCCGCGTTTTAAGATATGGAATCTGTAACCATTTTTCTGATCCATGAAAATGAGATGTGAAGGCACTTTCAACTGCATTACCTCATTACCTCTGTATCCTTTCATTTGTCCTTTCGAGTTGTGTGCTTTCACTAATACGTTCTCCAACTGCAAAATGGTCAATTTGGAAAGCAATAAACTAACACCCACTTGTTACCTTTTTCACTTTTAGGGGCTGTAGGGAACTCAAGTATGTACTAGGCCTATTTGTATCCTCTTGCTTACAATCTAGTTAAAAAGGTAAAACATAAAACAAGTATTCTTTTTCTAAGAAAAGTAATTTTTTTCCCTAAAATCATTTTAATACCTCTCAGAAACCCTCCTCAGACACAAAGTGATTAATCTAATACTTACTATGTCAAGACAATTTAATTTTATGTAAAGAAATATTTCTGGACATATACATCAGATTTTTGCAAGGTAAGCCAAAACCTACCTTTTAATTTCTGTTTCCTTTTAATGTCATCTCAAATGTCACTCCTTTATAAAAATTTTTTTTTTTTTTTTCCAGATGGAGTCTTGCTCTGTCACCCAGGCTGGAGTATAGTGGCATGATATCAGCTCAGTGCAACCTCTGCCTCCCAGGTTCGAGCTATTCCCTTGCCTCAGCCTCCTGAGTAGCTGGGACTACAGGCGCCCACTACCACGCCTGGCTAATTTTTGTATTTTTAGTAGAGATGGGGTTTCACCATGTCGGCCATGCTGGTCTTGAACTTCTGACCTCAAGTGATCTGCCCGCCTCAGCCTCCCAAAGCGCTGGGATTAAAGGCGTTAGTCACCTCACCCAGCCTCCTTATAAAACTTTTAAGGATACTATTTCTCATCCTGAATTTCTATATCTGTCTAATCAGATTCTATAAGTGTGTATATATGTACACATCTATTTATATACAATTCCCTTTGTTCTGCTACAATATTAATTCTTAGAGGATAAAGCCTTGGTTTCCCTAATCTTTTCATTACCAAACAAAAATACTCTGCGAATTTACATTTTAAAGCAACTTTTGCTGGGCATAGTGGCTCACGCCTATAATACTAGTGTTTTGAGAGGCTGAGACTGAAGGATCACTTGAAGCCAAGAGTTCAAGACCAGCCTGGGCAACACAGTCTCTACAAAAAATAACATCAGCCAGGTGCAGTGGCATGTGCCTGTAGTCCCAGATACTCAGGAGGCTGAAGCAAGAGGACTGCTTGAGCCCAGAAGTTTAAGGACGCAGTGAGCTGTGATCATGTCACTGCACTCCAGCCTGCATAACAGAGCAGGGCTGTCTCTAAAAAATAAAATAAAAATAATTTACAAAAATTAAGGCAGCTTCCTGGTGAATTACCTCTTAAACAAAATCATGTAAATCTTTGTTTTCACGTGTGACGTCTGCTTAAAATAGCACAGACAAGTCAGTGTAAATCCTTCAGTGGCACAGCCAGGATAGTAGCACCCCAACAGTACTTTGCCAAAGTCTCCATTTTTACTTCAACTGCCACAGTAACAGACTGCTGTCACCTTACAGGCATTATTTTTGTGTTTACTGGATTCCCACTCCTTTCCCAAAAAGACATAAGCAATGACCCTATACATCTGTATATTATGTCAATGGTCAGTCACCTTCTCAGCTCTGAGAGATTCCACCAATGACCAAGAAATCCTTTGCGTATACTGAACACAGTGAGATGTCTAGGCAAAAAAAGAAAGAAGGGGAGAGCTAGGTACAGTCATATGCACCTGCAGTCGCAGCTGCTTGGGAGGCTGAGGTGGGAGGATCACTTGAGCCCGGGAGTTTGAGGTTGCAAACTATGATCACACTTGTGAATAGCCACTGCACTCCAGCCTGGGCAACCTAGTGAGATCCTATTGCTAAAAGGAAATAATAATAATAACAAAAAAAGAGAAGGGAATATCGAATTATAAGGGAATTTCTCCTTCCTGTAATTCTCTCCCTTTCCTCACCTTGCCTCCCTGCCTAGTGAAGTACAACTCACACTACTCAAGACCTGCTCAAATGTCACCTCCTCCAATGTTTTCTCAACTTCCTCCCTGTAATTATTGCCTCCTCTGTTCTGTCTTAGCCAACAGCTCTCCCTCTCTAACACACACTCATCTACCTAAATAACTGCACATTTTACATTAATTTAGGATTGTCGTGACATAAATGGAATACCTACTAAGATAATACTTGGCACACAGTGTAACTCAGTCTATGGCAGCTACTGTTATCAATATTATCATTATATACTGATGGACTTCTCTCCCCCATTAATAGCACTGCTACCGCTGTAGAGCATTCATTGGGTACCAGGCACCAACTTTCTCACCGAAAGTGAGAATACTTTATATTCTCACCAAGCAGGGAGGTTTTCTGAGCAAGGGACTGTGCTAACTTATCTTTATTCCCTCTAGGTACAGGATAGTGTAGATACGTACTCAGTATTTGCTGAAGTAAATAGAAAGAAGAAGTGAAAAGACAAAAAAAGGCCGTGTGTGTGGGAGTTGCTACAGACTATTTGGTTCTGTGTCAAAAATTTCAATGCAAAGCACACTACTTCCTAGCACCCAAATCTAAAATCAAAACGGCTTCCCTTCGGGAAAAAAGTCTGCTCTATGTGGACTTGCTTTGCTTTGTATGAAGGAGTGTGTCCTCTCCTTTACACTGCCTTCTTCCTCTCTTTGTACAATTAATCCGCTGTTCACATCTGCAGACCCAGCTGCCATTAACAGCCTGTTCTGCCACTACCTACTTTGAAAACTGAGCCCCAGAGCTCTCTGAAAAGCCCCATTTCTCCAGTTTTAGGAACACTAGCTTGCCAATGTCCTGTTTTGTGATTACGTTTCAACTTTGTCAATTTGAAAGACTACAATTAATATGAAATTGACACTTCGAATTTGTTCACATTTCACCACACCATGTTATGAATACTGAGTCATACCAAGTAAAGTTTTAGATTTCATGTTCAAATTTTTCTTTGAATGCCAAGTTTCAACACTTTTCTCTTTTTCATCTTTCTCCTAATATCAAAGATGTGAAGATTCATTCAAAAAAAAAAAAAAAAAGGAAGAGTTAAACTTCATTCATCTCAGAGGAACTGGATTGAAATTGAAAGGAAAACCCAGCACCGAGAGTCTGTGTGATCACAGAACTGCCTTCACTACTGCTTTTCGAAAAGCAGCTCTGCCAGCAGGAACTCCAGCCTGTATCTCAACATATCTCCTAAGGAACGCTAGAGTCATCACCCTTATTACTGGTGAGTTTTACTGACAGACCTACCTTCCCATTTAAACATCTGTCAAGTAACAGCTGTCTTTTGGCAATGTAATTAATCATTTCCTTTACATATGCCTATATATACATACCAAATAATGTCTTACATTACACAGTTGGCACTGACTGATTGTGAAGATGTGAAAGCCTCTTAAAGATTCAAAGCCAGCAGCATTTGCTGCACATCTACAAGGCATTGTCCCTGATCTCGGGGGATGCACAGTCTGTTCTAGGAAACTACTATCTTTGGAAAATACTACTCTGCATTGCAGTTCAAATTTCTGTGGATGCATGGAGAAGGTATCTCTACAAAGACCTAATTCATGCTTTCATTCATTTAATGAATAAATCTGAAAACAGGAAATCATCCTCTCAAAACCCAGACCAATATTATAACAGCACAGAGCTTCCATTTAACACTGTACACATAAACTAGTGGTGCATAAGCAATGAAGCACTAATTCAATTCTAACTCTTTCAAATACTCTACTCATTTCATATCTAATCCTTTATCATTCATTTTCAAAATCCGCTTCACTGGTTGCTGAGGGGTGGGGGTGGGAGTGTCACAAATGCACAATCTGTGGTATTTCCAGTTCTTTCATATCCTGATCACTTCTCAAAAAACCTAGCCACCCAAATAACTTCTCCAACAGCACATTCAAAGGTGATGTGGATATTTTCAAACACAGAATACTTCTTCTTCAATAAAAACAGTCTAGAAGATAAGTTGCAAATATCTAAGCATCTGCTATCAGATCTTATCTGCTATCTCTGATAAATGATTATTGTTACTCATAAAAATGAGAAGAAAAATAAAACATAGAATAAATCTTAGTCATGCTAACATCACCATCATGAGCAATCTCTGGGTCTGGCTCAGAACTTCTGGACCAAGACCTCATTTCATGTGCCTATCTCTCCAGTCCCCTCTGCCTCACTGCACCATGCCAGGTGCATCCAGCCACAGAGAGGAGGATGCTAGGCTGACTCTATGGCCCCAGGTCACCAAAGCTGAAGGACCTGAGGCAGTCCAGGGATTGCAAACATTTACTCCCAGTTAAGTCACGCTGGAAAGGAATGATGAAGAGTTCACACTGCTGGGGCTGACTCGGGCCAAGTGGGAGCCAAGAGACTCCCTGGTCCAGAAGGCTTTCACTGTTCTAGACAGGGAGATGCATCAACGAAGAGACAAGGGAGATGGATATCTTTTCTTCCTGGGGCCTATACTCCATGTGACCTGGTACTCTGTCCGTGGCACTGTAGACATCTAAAGGGACAGAGTTACAGTGAGAACATCTGGTTCTGAACAAAGCCAGGCAGAAAAAAAGGGAAGAGTAGAACCTGTAGGAATTTCAAGATAGAAACACACAGCACTTCACTTGAACCCGGGAGGAGGAGGTTGCAGTGAGCCAAGATCATGCCATTGCACTCCAGCCTGGGCAACAAGGGCGAAACTCCGTCTCAAAACAACAAAAACAACACCACCACCTAACAACCACCACCACCACCACCACCACCACCCTATGTTTCTGAGGATTGTTTTGTTGTTGTTGTTAAAAACAGAAAAAAAAAGCATTTAGAAATATGATTTATAATGACAAAGTGTGGTATATTGTATTACTGTTCCAAATGACTCCTGGCCCTCCTGGTAAGGGAATTACACAACCTTGCCTATTGCTACATGGCATGCAGTGCCTGTAGTAGGAAGGAATATAATTCCTGACCCTACTGACATCAGGCTTGGCTGTGTGACTTGCTTTGGCCAATTAAGTATGAACAAAGTGACATATGCCAGTCTGGCCAACAGCTTTAAGAAGCTACTGCACAGTTCTCTTTCTTTTGTTCCCCTCTGTCACAGTATTAGCAAGTCCCAGATAGGGGTTGTTCCTCCAATCTGGAGCCAGGATTGAAGTCATATGGTACACGGCCACAGGGAACCTCAGCTGACATGTAACATCAGAGAAATATATTTTTGTTGTTTCTAGCCACTGAACATTAAAGGTTGTTACTGCTGCATCACGGAGCATAAGCAGACTCACAGACAAAGCAGTTCCTTTAAAGTGAACCTAGATCATTATCCACCCTACATTCTGTACTTATCAATTATCTTCTGTCTTGCAGCCGTATGAATTTCTTGCAAGTACAGTTCTGATCATGTAGCTTTTCTATATAAAGATCCTAAATGATCTTCATAGCCTACCAGATTAAGTCCAGATTCCCAAAGCTCTATAAACTACACTCTCCCAGTTTTTTAAAAATATGATCTTCCTTTCACGTACTCTACACTTTAACCTGAGTGTGCAACTTATTTCCTAATACATCAATTACTTTCTTGTTTGTCTTCTTTTACATACCACTTGATTCTTTTTTTTTTTTTTTTTCGTTGAGACAGAGTCTTACTCTTGTCGCCCAGGCTAGAGCGCGATGGAAGGATCTCGGCTCACTGCAACCTCTGCCTCCTGGGTCAAGCGATTCTCCTGCCTCAGCCTCCCAAGTAGCTGGGATTACAGGCACCCACCACCATGCCCGGCTAATTTTTTTTGGTTTTTTTGCATTTTTAGTAGAGACGGGGTTTTGCCATGTTGGCCAAGCTGGTCTCGAACTCCTGATCTCAGGTGATCCGTCTGCCTCAGCCTCCCAAAGTGCTGGGATTACAGGTGTGAGCCACTGAGACCGGTTCCTACATCTTGATTCTTATCCTAAATTTCTGCATTTTGACATCTTATCCATATTTGGAAGGCCTACTGAAACTCCATGTTGAGCTGTGAAGCCGCCTTCCTCAGAAGACATAAGACACAAAGTACTGAAGTAGTGAATGATGACGTTACCATCATCTATTTTCCATTACTTAGATTATAGTATATCTAATCTTCCTCATCATGTTATGAATTCCAGAAAACAAGTACTAGTTTAATCACTCTTGAGCCCCACAAACTCCTTGCACAATACATTTCACAGAAAGTTTTCATTTAATGTTTGCTGAATTAATACATTTTGAATGGATAAAAACAATTCCTAGGAAAAATGCATAGCGAGAAGGTTATGCTGTCATTGAGTTCATGCAGCTGTAACACTCTTGGACCCAGATATAAAAGTAAAAATGTAAAAGATCAAGGTAGGTCTGCTGCATTTGATTGGGTAATGAAACAAGCAAAAGCCTTAGGAAGCATACTGGTGTTCAGTACTAAGCCATGTATTTGATCTGAAACAGAGCTGTCCAATAGAAACATAATGCTAGCCATATAAATAATTTAAAATGTTTTTGTAGACACACTGAAAAGTAAAAAGAGGCCAGCCATGGTGGCTTATGTCTGTAATCCCAGCACTTTGGGAGACCAAAGTGGGCAGATACTTGAGGCCACGAGTTCGAGACCAGCTTGGTCAACATGGTGAAACCCTGTCTCTACTGAAAAATACAAAAATGACCTGGGTGTGGTGGCACATGCCTGTAGTCCCAGTTACTTGGAAGGCTGAGGTGAGAGAATTGCTTGAACCCAGGAGGTGGGAGTTGCAGTGAGCCGAGATTGTGCCACTGCACTCCAGCCTGGGTGACAGAGTGAGATTCTGTCTCAAAAAAACAAAGAAAAAAAAAGTAAAAAGAGATGAAATAATTTAATATAAAAATAATATATTTAACCAAATATATAAAAAATATCCTACATTCTTTTTCTTTCTTGTACCAACTCTTCTAAATCTAGCATATATTTTGCACTTACATCTCTAGGAACACTAGCCACATATCATATGTTCATAAACCACTTGTGGCTAAATGGCTACTGTACTGAATAGTACAGGTCTAGAACTTACCTCATTGAGGCCAAATGCTTAGTAGCAAAACAGCAGAGGCAAGAGAAAATGAAGGCAGTGACAGATTGTGAAGCCAGACTAAATAAAGTTGCATTTCAGATGGCATAAACTGTACCTAATAAGGTTTCCCCTTCCCTTTTTCTGAGCAACTTTTATAAAGGCAGGTGTTTGGTATGTATCTGTGCGCTTCTTCAAATGATTCAGTTTCAAAAAGTAACAATTTTGTTTTGTTATAATGTAGTCAATGTCTTCAGCTTAAAATTTTGCCAAAAATTTATAAACATAGAAGTGAGATCAAACACCTTGAAGTTCAGTAGCCTAACCTAACTCATAAATAAAACAAAAAACATTGAAAGTAAATTTAATTCGCAAGCTCTAACTACTCAAATAAATCACACATGAAATTATAAGATACTCAACAAAACAATCATGAGTTTAAAATGAGCAAACGGAGTAAAAAAGAATATGATCCTACACAAACTGATTTTTCAGTGATTTATACATTTTCCCCCCAGATTCTTCCTTCTTACTCTTTCCTTGTATCTTGGCACATAAAATCCAACACATAGAAAAACTCATTTACAATCATGTGGTGTCATAGAAAATACAGTTGTCCCTCTGTATCCTTGGAGACTGGTTCCAGGAGCTCCCGAGGATAACAAAATCCGCAGATGCTGAAATCATCCTGGACTGTACCTGACTGGCAATCAGGAGGCCTAGACTGGAGCCAAGCTCTCCCCTTGAATGGTTTTAGCCAATTAAGCATCAGTCTCTTTGGTCTTGAATAAAAAGGTTTGAATGGTCAGAGTTTAAAAATCTCTTCTAGCGCCGGGCGTGGTGGCTCACGCCTGTAATCCCAGCACTTTGGGAGGCCGAGGCAGGCAGATCACCTGAGGTCAACAGTTCGAGACCAGCCTGACCAACATGGAAAAACCCTGTCTTTACTAAAAACACAAAATTACAGGTGTGGTGACACATGCCTGTAATCCCAGCTACTTGGGAGGCAGAGGCAGGAGAATTGCTTGAACCTGGGAGGTGGAGGCTGTGGTAAGCCGAGATCGCACATTGCATTCCAGTCTGGGCAACAAGAGCGAAACTCCATCTCGGGAAAAGAAAAAAAAAATCTCTTCTAGCTCTGTAGTGCTAACTTGAGACATAGAAGGTGCTCAATAAATATTGAGGGATAGAAGAAGAAAATGAAAAAAAGGAGGAAGAATTCTTTTTTTATTCCTGTGTGTTTCAGTGTGGCTCCTCAGGAAGGAAAGATACTTGTCCCAGATAAGACAAAACCATGACAAGCGAGGGGTCTTGGAACATGCCAGACATTCTGGGGGCCACCTGGGAATGCAGAAACTGGGCTTCTGCAGGCAGAGCTGCTTTGACTGAGGACACTGCCCTGTACCTATCAATAGAGTATGTGTAATGGCATAATTAGGTAGTGATTCTCCACACAAGTGTCTTCTTCCTCTGCACCACCTCTTGCCAAAATCCAAAGTTAATCAGAAGGTGGCTAAACTAACAAGCACTTTCCCCTTTCTTCTTCTTCTTCTTTTTGTTTTCAAAGAGACAAGGTCTTGCTGTCACCCAGGCTAGAGTGCAGTGGCACGATCATATCTCACTGAAGCCTCAGACTCCTGGGCTCAAGCGATCTTCCCACCTCAGCCTTCCAAGCAGCTGGGACTACAAGGACATGCTACTATGCCCAGCTAATAATAATAATAATAATAATAACGTTATTATTGTTATTGTTATTTTAAAGACAAGGTCTCCTTATGCTGCCCAGGCTGGCCTCAGACTCCTGGCCTCAAGCAATCCTCCTGCCTCAGCCTCCCAAAGTGCTGTGATTACAGGCATGAGCTACCACACCCAGCCGAATTTCCCTCATTTGCATCTATCTGCAATACTTCTCAGACAAAAACCTCAGACTCAAAACTACAGTCACACTGAGAAGGAAAGATACTCCAACCCTACAAATTATGAGACAAAGCCTCTCTTTTCCCCCTGTAAACTACAGAGAGGTAAGAAGCAGATGTCTCATGTTTGCCCAAAAGCTTGCTTTTCTGCTTTTCTGTTTAAAAGAAACAAAACACACTTCCATAAATACTACATCATAATACACAACTGGTAAAAGTACTAAAGCGTATGCATGAGGCTTATGCTGAAATAAATGTTCCTCCACTCAAGAGTGCAAATTTAGAAAATGTAACATTTATCAAAGAGAAAAATCCAAAGATATGGTACAAAGCAATTTATAAAGACAGAAACTTATATACATTTCCCTTGTATTCTGACATGCTACATTACACATGCTATATAAAAAAATTTTTAATCTAACTTTTAAAACTCAGCTGGAAGAATATCTTCATCTTCTCCTTGCCCTAACACAACACTTAGAAAAAATAACTTTGAGGAGTTAGGAACAAAAGAGGAGGCCGAGGAAGGAGGATAGCTTGAAGCCAGGAATCTGAGACCAGACTGAGCAACAGAGTGAGACCTCATCTTTACAAAGAATTAAAAACTTAGCCAAGTGTGGTGGCTCATGCCTCTAGTCTCAGCTATTTGGGAGGCTGAGGCAGGAGGATTGCTTAAGCCCAGGAGTTTGAGGCTGCAGTTCAAGGATGCGGTGAGCTATGATTGTGCCACTGTATTCCAACCTGGGTGAGACCCTGTCTCTTAAAAAAAGAAAGAAATCAAATTTGGGCAGAACAAGCGTATGAATTCTCAACCCCACTACCACCAGCAGCACCATTTATAAATCTGTGGCTTTTCTTAATTTTCACTGGTTCTTCCTCCTCTTTGCATTCTCCAAAGCAGAGTGAATCCCAAGGTGCTATCCTCTATTCTCTCATATCTTCTATTCCACTTAATCCTGTTTTCAAGACATCCCTCTTCCGCCACTTCCTACTCTCTTCACCCCAATAATTTACCTGATCTTTGTAAGGCAGGGTCTGCAAATTCGTATCACCTGCTAAAGCATCCTATCAGCTGGCTGCCATCATTTCCAACTCAGCCCACGCTAGAACATAACCCATCAACTTCCCACTGAACCAAACTAGCTCTTCCTTCTTTAGTTTCTGCTGATTTTTCATTCACTCAGTTTCAAACCCCAGACACATCTCTGACTCTTGCTGTACTGTCTTTTCCTATATGCTGGTAGCATCAAAGTCCTGGTTACTTTATTTCTGTAATGTTTTCATAATTCTTCCCTTCCTCTTTCCTACTCTCACAGGCACTGCTCCTGTGCAAACCCTTATTACCTTTTTTTTCTGAAGTATTTTACTGAATACCACTGCTAGCTTCCATACTGATCAAGCTTTGTTCAAAACAGGCAATAGAGACATTGAACGTATCAAGGTCCAACCCTGACATCAAGACCTGTCACAGCTGGGTGATACTTTGCAGTGGTAAGAGTGTCTTTTGTATGCTAATGAGATGACTGGTGGCTGGGGTCCCTAGGTGGCTTCAAGATAGGGTGGGTTACCAGGAAGACCAAGGCAAGATTAGAGGGTTGGGACATTTAGCCCTATTCCTGACTTCCGGGAGGGGAGAGATGCTAGAGACTGAGTTCAATGGATTCAATCAATTAAGCCCTATGTGATGGAGCCTCCATAAACATCCCTAAACTACAAGGATAGGAGAGCATCTGGGTTGCTGAACACAAGAAGGTACTGGAACGGCAGAACACACAGAAAGGGCAAAGAGGCTTCATGCTGCCCTATATACTTTGCCCTATGCATTGCTGCCATCTGACTCTGCCTGAGTCTTACCTTTATCATAAGCTGGTGATATTATGTAAAGGGCATTCCTGAGTTCTGTGAGTCATTCTAGCAAATTATGGAACCTGAGGAGGTGGACACGGGAACTCTTGTATAGGTGGCAACCTGGGACTTGTGAATGGCATCTAAAGTGGAGGCAGCCTTGTGTGACTGAGCCCTTAACCTGTAGGTCTGTGCTAACTCCAGGTAACGTGCCAGAATTGAACCAGATAGTAGGGCACTCAGCTGATTTTGGAGAATTGGATAATTTACTGGTGCTGGGGAAAACACCATATATTTGGTGTCAGGAGTGCTGTGGGTACATACAGTTCAGTCACCCAGGACTCCTCTTCATGTACCTTTAGTCCAACTCTATGCCTTGCCCTTCCTTACCTGAGCACAGTTGACACTCTTCTAGTTCTATCTCTTGGCACATCTGTCTACAATCAAATAACCATATGTGGGCTTTTAGAAGCTCTGCATGTTTTTCACTCAATGTATCCCGAGTATTTACTGTTTTTGATGTTTTGATGGTTAAAAATTTTATTTTTGAATTGTTTATTGATAGTATAAAGAAATGTATTTTGACCTTTCTTCTGCCACCTTGCAGGAGCTTGTTTGCAGATTTCTTAAAGTTTCCCAAGTATACAACCTTATTGTACCTTATTGTAAATATACTTTTGCTACTTCCTTTCCATCTTGAATTACTTTTACTTCTCTTTCTTGTTTACCTGCACTGCCTAGAACTTCCTGTCAATGCACAATATAAGTGGTTAGATCAATGTCCTTGCCTTATTCCCCATTTTAGGCAGAAAGTATTCAGTCTTTTATTATTACATAGGATGTCAGATGTAGATTTCTCATGGGCCTTTTATCATATAGAGGTTTCTGTCTACTGTTAGCTTGCTGCAAGTTTGTATCATAAATTCATAAGTAAATATTGAATTCTGTCAAATGCTTTCTTTCCTGCATCTTTTTTTTTTTTTTTTGACATGGAGTCTTGCTCTGTTGCCCAGCCTGGAGTGCAGTGGCGCAATCTTGGCTCACTGCAACCTCTGCTTCAAAGGTTCAAGTGATTCTCCTGCCTCAGCCTCCCAAGTAGCTGGGACTACAGGCACCCACCAACACACCGGGCTAATTTTTGTATTTTTAGTAGAGATGGGGTTTCACTGTGTTAGCCAGGCTGGTCTTGATCACCTGACCTCATGATCCGCCCACCTCGGCTTTCCAAAGTACTGGGATTACAGGCGTGAGCCACCACATCCCACCCCATTTTTTTTTTTTTTTTTTTTGAGACGGGGGGGTCTGTCACCCAGGCTGGGGTGCGGTTGCATGATCAAGCTCACTACAGCCTCAACTTACCATAATCAAGTGATCATCCCACATCAGCCTCCTGAGTAGCTGGGACTACAGGCCCACGCCATCATGCCCTGCTAACTTTTTTTGTTTTTTATTTTTAGTAGAGACAAGGTCTTGCTATGTTGCTCAGGCTAGTCTCAAACAATCCTCCCGCCTTGGCTTCCAAAGGCCTGCGATTACAAGCGTGAGTCACTGCACCTGGCCTTTTTCTGCATCTTACTGATATGATCACATAGTTTTTCTTTTTCATTCTGTTAATAAGAATTACAGTGATTTTTTCATAATCATGACTTTTTGTTTTTTACAGCAGTTTTAGGATTACAGAAAAATTGGGCAGATAGTACAGAGTTCCTATATAGTCTCGCTTGTTCCCACTCCCTACTGTTAAGAATTGTTTCCCCAATTATTAACATCTTTATTAGTGTGGTACATTTATTATAACTGATGAACCAATATTGATACATTATTCATAACTAAATTCCACAGTTTATATTAAGGTCCACTCTTTGAGCCGTATGGTTCTATGAATTCTGACAAATGCATAATGTCATATATCGGCCACTACAGTATCACACAATACAGTTTCCCCTATGCTTTACTTATTCATCCCTATCCCAACTCCCTCTCAATTAAAGAAAGCCATTACTACTAATAATGGTATTCAAAGAGTACAGTCCCAGGGATTGATAGAAAGGATGTGAGACCTTTCCTGCATAGCAGTTGGGTAAGAATAATGGTAACTCAACCATGGCTGAGTTATCATTAACTCAACTGGACCAGCTAGGCATTTGGATCTTCTTAAGAATGGATTCAAAGCAGCTGGATCTATCTGCTGCTAAACCCTTGTACTAAATTATTAATTTCGGTTTTGAGTTTTTCAGATTGAGGATTTATTTCTATTGGGTTATTTTCCAAATCAGTTATGCCACTTTCTATAATTTCTAGTTCTCTCCAACATTTTCAATCTCATATTTTAGGTCTTTGAAGATAACAAATATATTTATTTTGGAGTTCTTGTCTAATAATTTGGCCATCTGAAGCATCTATTTCTAATTTTTATTATTTCTGCTGGCTCTTCACATCTTGTCATGTACCTCCTTAACTTTGATGGTATATTGGACATTGTATTTTTAAAACAGTTTGTGGAATCACTAAAGACTTAGGATTTCATTCACTTCTGCCAGGTGCCTATGGGCACCTGCATTCTGGTATCACTTTGTTCCAATTTTTGTGCTTGAGATTTCCTGGATCATACAAACGACTTGGAACCACACAAGAATCCATGTGATGGCTGGTTTACCTCTGTTTCACCTTCATACCCTACCCCTGGCGGCATCTCAATCAACTTTACCAACCCAAAGTATAAGGAGATTAGCAAGGACTCCACCTCTGGAAGGACCTGAACTCTAATACTTTGTCCTCCTCAGCCCCACAAAGCAGTCCGTCTGTATGTATTTGCTCCGTCTTTAAGCCGCTCCTTCCTGAACGGCATATATCTAAATGCTAGGCTCATCTCTCTAAATTTTTACCTCTTTCTGGATCTTGGTCTAGTAAGTCCTCACTAACCTGGCTTATCTCCAGAGCCTTTAGGCATAAGTTTTTAATATTTTGTCCAGTCCTAGTTGTCCTCAGTGGAAGAGGCAATGCTAATTACTTAGTTTGTCATTTCTGACAGCAGAAGTCTGAACAGGAACTTTCATTCTATGAATTTCACAAATATTTTGCCTCTTGTCTTTAATATAAGCAATTTTACATTGTATTGTACACATACCAATCATCTTTTGGTATATGTGGGAAATTGGTTCTAGAACTTCCATGTATACCAAAGTCCACACAGACTCCAGTCCTACTCTGTTGGTCCCCTGGAACCCACCTATAGGAAATGTTGGCCCTCTGTATACATGGGTTTCACGTCCCACGAATACTATATTTTCTATCTGCATTTGGTTGAAAAACATTTGCATATAAGTGGACCTGGGCAGTTCAAACCTGTGTCGTTCAGGGTTCAACTGTACTCCCCTCCCCCAACTCCCATTAGAATGCTAGGACTCTGACTCATGCAGCAGCTGTCCCCTGCCCAGAATAATTATTTGTTAAATCGAAACAACCAGGCTTCTCCGATGCTTTTGATTACTTACGCCCAAATCTCATCGTTTTAAATAAAATTTTATTCTTACATAATCATCATTAAAAGCACCTTGCTCTTTCCCACTTTCTTTCAACATTTACATGTTTCTATGAGGAAAGGCCTGTATCTACTTTGTATCCATCTTTATTTGATTCTATTGAGTCATTTATTTGATTTCAAGATGATCTTTAATGCTTTCCAGATGTGCCTTATGGCACACATATACGCATTGTTTAACATCGTGATTCAGCTTTACTTTTATTTTGAAAATTTCATGACACTTCTTAGGAACAATCAACAGGATATCCAGCAAAAATAAGGCTGGGAACCACTAGGTTATATATGCTCACTAGAAAATGACAAGAACATTCCTGTGTACAAAGCAATAGTGATTTTTAAAAATGTTTTTGTATCTCTTTTTCATTTCAGTGCTTTTCCTTCACTAAGCAGGCATATGTGGAGTTGTGCAGTATTTCACTGATA
This sequence comes from Theropithecus gelada, assembly GCF_003255815.1. NCBI lineage: Eukaryota > Metazoa > Chordata > Mammalia > Primates > Cercopithecidae > Theropithecus > Theropithecus gelada. The sequence continues at coordinate 20,956,788 of NC_037671.1, forward strand.
TTTTTCTGTGGGGGAATACTTTGTACTACAAGACTGACTGTTCTGAAACTTTGGGGAACCAACAGCAAGGGATATAAAAACTAGATAAACAGCACTTATACATTCTAGTAGAGACCAATTTTGGGGATTATGTCTACACTGACAATTGCTCCGGGAGAATCTCCTGATTCCCTAGATTTGGCCAGAATGCCACTGCCAATACTTTTCTAATATATTATATATTTCTACTTTCTTAACAGATCTCATATCATTTGTTCAATGCATGCCTTCCTTGCTAAAGCTGAAACTCTTAGTGCCAAGGACAATGTCTTAAGTAAGTAGAAGGCATACAGCAGCATTTTAGTGGGTTTCCATAATCCGAGATGGATTGTTCTTCATAACCCCAGGGGAAAGTAAGCTTTGTCTTTTCTGGATTCCATACCGTCACCCAACTTGTCTTAGATTCCAACCATATCGTTTGTGTAGGTAAGCCTGTTCTAATCCTATCTCAAGAAACACAGCTATAATCAGCATCACTGGCCAGGGGGTGGTCAAACCTCTCATTCCTTTTGGTGCTAAGTGTCCCTCTGATACTCAACAAAATGCTCACTGGTAACAAAATCAATCTTCAGTTATTCAGGGGCTGGTCATTCAGATTCCTTACTTCTCATATTCCCCCACTTCCCTCCTCTACCTATTCTCTAACTTCTAGGCTTCTCACTGGTAAAGAGGCCATCAAAGGTTGGCCAGAGCAGGTGGGGAAAAAACTAACTAGTGGCCATTGTGATGGGCTAGGAACTCCAATGAGGCATATAAAGTTGGTAGAATGTTGAATCTCTATTTAAAAGTGTGAAGAACTTTTCCAATGATAACAACCAATCTCAGTGGGGCCAGGAAAAGATGGTTTGTCCAATCAGTAATCATGGTTACCAACTACCATCCTATGATATCACCATAGTTGTTCCTCCACATTCTAGGGTGTTGATACTGTACAGTTCCAGCTCTTCCATTCACTCAATCTGTGAGTTAGGACATGCTGTTTCATCTCTCTGAGTCTCATTTCATCATCAAGAAAAGAGAAACAATAATCTGACAGGTTTGCTTTGAAGATTACAGCATTCACTCCGAGAATGAAATAATGTGTGAAAGTGCTCTGTCAATGTAGACTGACATTCTAACTTTATGTTAATACTGACATTAATTGTTTGTTCATGGTGTGAGTTTTAAATTAGGATGCTGTTTTTAGTTCTCAGTGAGACAGATGTTCTACATGGGTTACAGTGATAAATTAAATCCTGGATTTTTGCAAACTAAAGCAGTATACCTGCCAAATTTCATATTAGTGCTTACCTTGGGAGGTTTCCTTAATGATGGGAAAAAAAATTCAGCAGCAGGGATACAGAGGGTTGTCAACACAGCAGCCACATCAGAGCGAAACAATGAAAGAGAAAAAACATAAGGTAAATTCAGCACCTTGATAACATGATCTGAAAGATATTCTTCTTCATGAAGATCAGAAGCCAAATTCAAACACATTACTGACTCAAGTGATAAACTCTTAATATTTGCTCAAAAACATGGCATGGACATAATAATTTCTCTCTTGGTTCCACAGAATGAAATCAGACAATCATTCAGATATTTTTAATGATTTTTAAGAAATGCCAATGGCAGAGCATCAAGATAAAGAAAGATGCTACAATCCTTACTGCATGTGATTAAATATTTTTAAATCAATTTTTATATTTAAATTTTTCTTAAATTTTTGTTAAAATATATGCATATTTTCCTTTGATAAATACGTATACTCTAAGATAATATATGTGGGAGTTTTTCTCACTTAAAAACCATGGTTTTAAATAACTCATATACTTTAACACTGAATAGACATTTAAAAGTAAGTTTCCATTTTTTCCCCACCATCAGCCACACATGCACTTGTTAAAAGGTCTGTTTTTACACGTTAATAACTCAGAAATGACTGAAACTGCACCTGGAAAAAACTCTGAAAAGGAAATAGTTTTCTTTCTTTTCTTCTCCAGAGATGGGGTCTCACTTTGTTGTTCAGGATGGAGTGCAGTGATGCGATCATGGCTCACTGCAACCTTGAACTCCTGGGCTTAACTGGTCCTCCTACCTCAGCCTCCCAAATAACTAGGACTACAGGTGTGTGCCACCACACCTGGGTAATTTTTTACTTTCTTAAGAGACACTATGTTGCCCCAGGCTGGTCTCAAATTCCGGACCTCAAGCAATCCCCCCACCTCAGCCTCCCAAAGTGCTGGGATTACAGGTGTGAACCACTGCATTTGGCTAGGAAACAGTTTTCAAGGCAATAAAATGTTAGGTTGACTTGCTTTGTAAATATTTTCTTCATGTACAAAATTAAGGAGCTCAATTATGATTTCTAAGTTATGCAATCCTAAGGCAATTCTTGGCCTTCCTGATAGTTACTCTTGATCAACCTCTGATATCCTCAATTCATAAACTGTAAAATTACTATGAAAAAGAAATGGGGGCATTTACCCTATGGCTTTAATCCTTCTTCATAGGAAATAGAATCATGCGGCTAAGAAAATAGATTTTCCAGGGCAGAGGACACAGAAAAGTACACGCAAAAACAGCAGGATGCCTTTTCTCCATCACTGGGTGTGACACTCCTTACAGAGCTCTGAGGGACTCGAACAAAACTGAGAGCTCAGTAGCAGGGGAAAAAAAAATGTCCAATCACATGCATAATTCTATACTTTTGAGTGCAGGGAAGAAAAATCATCCCATTCCTATAATGATGAAGTTGAAACATCATTTTCTTGAAATTCTACAAATTAGCTGAAAGAGAGTGACCCCTTATTGCCTTATGTCATTCCCTCAGACAGACACAATGGGAATGTGATTTTTGTCTTCAGGTTTTAGAGGGGAACTAGAATAACTGGTATCTCTGGCTGCCATTAAGCAAGTCTCAACATATTTGTATGTCTACCCTTTAAAACAAGATAAAACATTTATAGAGGTTATAAATAAAAATGCACAAGCGTTTTTAATTCTAAGCAAGTCATGGATTTCCACACTGTTAAAAAACTTGAGATTTCTGCCATGAAAATGTTCTTAAGTGGAAGACTATTCAGAAAGGCCTCAGTTCTAAGTAGGTAGAACAATAATAAAACTTTATGAACCACATTTTTGACTACACCTTCTCATTTTGCTTGCTTTATTCTTTAAAAGCCATGTAAATCACTGCTTTATTTAACAAAGGAAAGAAAAGTCACTTGGGTTACAATAAGGCCATCATATGAAACAGCACGGACCAAAGGTAATTAAATGTAGGTTTCCCATTTACGTTATGATGAACCCAGTAACCAACGGGGCTGGGACAGACTAGGGGAATCCCAGTGAGCTCTCTGGAATTCTCATATGTGCCCTTTATGCCACAGCCACAGCACAATAATAACCACCAGCAGCAGCAATGAACCAGTGCTGGTTTGTAGCCAGTAGTTCATTCACCTTCTTAGCCGTCAGCAACAAAATTATCCTTTCTTCACCAACATTCCAAGAAGGTTTTCTTCATTCTTCTTAGAAAACCAATTCTATTTCAGCATTTTAAGCACTTTAAAAGTCTTTATCACTTAGAAGATAGCCCATAACATGGGAATACCAACATAATTCTGCTACCTTCTTTTGTGTTTCTGAGTAAAGACTGCTTGTTAAGAATAAATGGAGACTGGGCAGAAAAGAAAAAAGGGAAGCCACAAAGCTCATCTGCTGCTACCCAGACTTACTCATCATTCGGTTTAGAACAAGGATCCTTGCTACAGAAGGAAAAGTAAACCCTGTAGCGCATCACAACTGTACTTCATTCATTGATACACCCTGTACTTCATTCATTGATATATGCTGTACTTCATTCATTGATACACCCTGTACTTCATTCATTGATATACCTTATTAAGGTTTGAATGAGGTGATGGGCTGCTCACTCATCCTAATTCAGATTCAAGGTTACTGCCCCAAACTCTAGAGGCTATATGTCCTTCTTTGGTAGTTGTGGAAAAAAAAAATGTTTCCAGTATCAGTAATACTGATACTATAAGCGAATACAGTATGCTATCCTTTAGGGTGGAAAAAAAAAAAACCCAACCTCATGTGATATTACAATGTAAAAATTAAAAATTTCATATACATATGAAATCTTATCTTAATCTTCATCCCTTTCATATATATAAAGTACTAAAATAAACTTAACAGGCTGAGATGGCTTCAAGGTCCTGGGTTTCTACATAAACAAAACAAAACTTAAATTCAGCCAATCACCTCCAATCACCAGCAGCCAACTGAGCATTAGGTATATAATCAAGAATTTTCCACTGGGACAGTAAAAATGAAACAACTGCTCCAACTTTAACCAATCAAATAATTTCTTTGCTTTCCTTCTGAGTTCACCCTACAAAAACTTTCCCTTCATGACCCTTCAGTGGAGCCCCAAACCCCTTCCAGTTTGGAGCTGCCCAATTCTTTTTTTTTTGAGATGGAGTCTCGCTCTGTCACCCAGGCTGGAGTGCAGTGGCCGGATCTCAGCTCACTGCAAGCTCCGCCTCCCGGGTTCACGCCATTCTCCTGCCTCAGCCTCCCGAGTAGCTGGGACTACAGGCGCCCGCCGCCACGCCCGGCTAAGTTTTTGTATTTTTTTTTTTTTAGTAGAGACGGGGTTTCACCGTGTTAGCCAGGATGGTCTCGATCTCTTGACCTCGTGATCCGCCCGTCTCGGCCTCCCAAAGTGCTGGGATTACAGGCTTGAGCCACCGCGCCCGGCCAGCTGCCCAATTCTTGAATCACTATCCGCACAAATAAATTCTTTAACATTTTAATGCACCAAGTTCATCTTTTAACAAGTTGAAAAACAAATGAAATGAGAATGAATAATATAAACATCTATCAGATTCAACATAAATCATATAAACACGTATTTTAAAAATTATGGGCTGGGCACGGTGGCATGCACCTGTAATCCCAGCTACTAGGGAGGCTGAGGCATGAGAACTGCTTGAACCCAGGAGGCAGAGGTTGCAGTTAGCCAAGATCAGGTCACTGCATGCCTGCCTGGGTGACAGGGCAAGACAATGTCTTGTAAAAAAAAAAAAAAAAAAAAAAAAAGGCCTTTTGTTGATTGTATCAGTCAAAGCCATGACTCTTAGTCAAGTACAGACTACTGCTGAGATACCTACGTGGCTTCATTACAGAAAGAGGCAATGATTTTGCTCAGTAAATATCTAGTGAACTAAAAAAAGAACATCCCTTGAAACAGACCTAACTGACCCTGACACGTAGGTTTGGTTGCTGACTCCTTAGAAAACAGCATTTCATTGACACTTGCCTAAAGGTGTGTTTATTTCTGACTACTCTCCAATGCCCATCCTCCCCTTCATTCTCCAAAACATCCTTGTTTTTAATCATGTGAACTTCTCTAAGTAGTCAAGTATTATACTTTTGTATATTCCAAAGAAATAAACTAAATACAATTTGACATTTTAGAAGACATTCTCGGTTCCAGGATTTGGAGAGAAAATGAGGAGGGGCAGTTCTTATTTTCTACATTGATAGTAGTTCTATTTTTGCAAAACACTGAAGCTCCTCTTCTCTCCCAGGACAAGCAGGTTGATCTCTTTCAGGTCACCCACACCATGAGATTTTACCACACAACTCATGCAATTTACATGCCTTTATCCCACTTTGTCTTTCCACTCTGCCTGATCATACCTGCCCACTCTTGAAGACACAGTTCAAGGTTCAGCTCTCTCAATTCCTCACCAGCCTTGGAGACTACCTTGGCCTTCACTACTTCTAATATCCCAAGACTCCTAGGGTCAACATAACAGCTTAGCACTTATTGGCACATAAAGTTCTGTTGCCTTCAGTAACTTTGTCTGCATTTGAGTCTCATATATCTTTAAGATTTAAACTCCTTGAAAACAGAGGCCAGGTCACATGGTATATAATCCCTGTCCCCAATCCCATCTATTCATGTAGGGCTGAGTACAGTATAAGAACTCAGAAATAATTCTTTTACATTAGTGAGTTAAATATAATCCAGTTGTGAGGATTTACTTAAATCACCACCACAATCCTGCAATTTTGGGGCAAGACTACCTGCATTTAACAGCAGTGAAGACTTCAGAGACTGTCAGAAAATGCAGAATATTTCTGATGACTTACTTAAAAATAATTATTTCTCTAGACCAGCATTTCACAAGCATAGAAATTGAATAGATGTTAACAAAGATCAAGCCCTTAAAAAGCTTCTGACATCAACTAAATTGAGAAATGCTGCTGAACACAGTTAAATATGGGTTTCTTTCAGGCAGTACTTTTCAGAGACTTTGACATGCTAATATATGTCGTTACTCTCCTTGCACATTCAACACAACATTTCAACAGCAGCATTCCCCAAACTTATTTGATCATAGAATTTTCTTGGAGGAACATATTTTGGGGAAAACATATCAATGATTTTGATAAACAAAAAAGTATTTTAAAGGATGCAATGGGATTTCCATATTGCAACAAATCTAGCAGCTCAATAATCTCAGGTATTGACATAGATAGTACGGCTAAAATTTGAGATGAACAAAAAAAGGTTGCTATTAAAAATACACACAATTATCAGAGAAAAATAAGTTTTAAATGACTTTTGAAATATATACTTACGTAAGTGCTTTAAGTACAAACAAAATGGCACAAGAATTCACAGAACAGAGGGATCAAAGCTGAATGCAGGCATGGGGATGTGGTGGTCAAGAAGAGAGAGGATCTGGAAAGGGTCTTCAAAAACAGGGAAGACTCTAACAGGGATGTGGGCCATTTCCAACAGAGGTGATTGTGTTAGCAAAAGTACTTAAATGAAATGAAAATATTCTAGGTGTCTTGGCAAGGGTTCTGTTTGATGAGATTAGAGAGTATATTGGCGGGGGGCGGTAGGGGGAACACTAGAAAACAGTACAGTTGCCAGGCGGCGTGGCTCATGCCTGTAACCCCAGTAATTTGGGAGGCCAAGGTGGGAGGATCACTTGAGTCCAGGAGTTCAAGACCACCCTAGGCAACACACTAAGACCCCATCTTTACTAAAAATAAAAAAAAAGGAGTAGGTGTGGTGGCTCATGCCTGTAATCCCAGCATTTTGGAAGGCTGAGGTGGGTGGATCACTTGAGGTCAGGAGTTCAAGATCAGCCTGGCCAAGATGGTGAAACCCCATCTCTGCTAAAAATACAAAAATTAGCCGGGTGTTGTGGCACATGCCTGTAATTCCAGCTACTCAGGAGGCTGAAGCAGGAGAATCACTTGAACCTGGGAGGTGGAGGTTCCAGTGAGCCGAGATCGCACCACTGCACTCCAGCCTGGGTGAGAGTGAGACTGTGATTTAAAAAGAAAAAAGAAAATGGTAAAGATAAATTGGACCTATAGTGGGACAGGTCTTGAAAGGAGAAGTCTGTATTTAATTTAGTAGGTAGTACAGACCTGGAAAGTTCAATAAGGAGGACTAAAATAAAGGAGGATAAATAGCCTATGGCAACAACAACAGTAAAAATCCTAAACAGCTGAAGTTCTTTCCCCACACTTCATTCTGAAAGACGACTGGGTCAAGGAGTCCTCTGACCACTGTTTACAGCATATTGACTATAATCAGCTACTCAGAAGTTTGGCGGCCAAAGGCTCTGAGGTACAATGGCCTACACCAGTCAGTACTTTGAGAGATGTGTGTGATCAGAGAAGTATCTTCTGAACCAGAAATTTCTCTTTCATGTATTAAAATATTTTATTAATTGTTGGAAATGGCTGCAACCTAGATCTGAAAGATACACAGTTAAATGGCATTTGCCTTCTGGAAATTAGTTTAAGGACATATTCCTTATTATGAAGCCTGTGACTGTCAATTCCAACTTGGAGAACTAAACAGGTCATCAAAATCTTCTAAGTCAAACTTGCCCAACCCATGGCCCACGGGCCTCATGGGGCCCAGGTCGGCTTTCAATGCAGCCAAACACAAATTTGCAAACTTTCTTAAAACATTATGAGATTCTTTTGTGATTTTTAAATTTTTTTATTTTTTAGCTCATTAGCTATCATTAGTATTAGTGTATTTTGTGTGTGGCCCAAGACAATTCTTCTTCTTCCAATGTGGCCCAGGGAAGTCAAAAGATGAGACACCCCGGTTCTAAGTATTCTCCTAATCAGCAAGTATTTATTGAATACTAACTCCCACAATGCATATTATGAGTGCTTTGAGGGAATATTTAGAGGAATTAGGCATGGTCTCTGACATCCAGAAGCTTAAAACCATGCAAGAGAGACAGATATATACATGTATAACTAATATTCAGTGGACGGTGATAAGTGTGACAACAGAGACAGGAATGAAGAGCTACGTTCAGTCAACAAACATTTCTCATGCACTTTCTGCCACTCTGTTGGGATACAAAAATAAATTAGTCTTTTTGTCTTTCAAACAAGAAACTGATTTTTTATACACATATCACAATACAATATGAAGTGCACAGCAGCTCTCCAAAAAAGCGGGGGATTCACTGGGCAAAGGGGGAATTTTCTTCGAGGAGAAACGCCTGGAGCAGAATTTAGGAGGACTTAATAGGAATTCACCAAGCTGACAAGCCAAAGAAATGTTATCTCAATAGGGGGAATCATCTATGCAAAAAGCACCAAGAGAACACAGTTCATTTGAGGGCCACAGACTCGTGGGATCGTTCTGTTGCCAAGCTCAGCAGTTAGATTACAGTTAGCAGAGAAGGTGAGACCTGGGATGATGGTATAGGGATGAGGTTTTGTAGGACAGTAGGTACCATTTTCAATCAAGATTTATTAAGTGTAGTTTGGAGATAAGTTTATATACTTGTGTATCAATAAACTAACATTACCTACATTGAAAACATATAACAAAAGCTTCTATGAATTATAAAAAATAGAAGGGGTTACATATGCATCTGGAAGAGCCTTTGAAACCTATCACAAGAAGAATGCAAATGCCAAAAACTTTAAGTTCCAAGACAAACGCTGGTTTGAAAATTTTAAAAAAGAGAGTCATCAGATGATCAAACCTACAATCACTATAGCAACATTTTCTGAACATGTGAAGAGGCTGATTCATTCAAGAGATGTGCCACCAAGTTTGTTTTGGAAGAATACTGGATAGATTATTCAGAATCTACTAAATTCAAGATATACGCTTAATGTCATTTTCTAATTTTTTTTTCTCCTAACCCCTTATTTCCTCTAAGACTTTGATCTCACTGCCTGTGGTGCTTGTTTTGCTTTCTCCTTCCTTCCTTCCCTTTCTTCTTCTTTTTTTTTTTTTTGGAGGAGGCCTCGCTCTGCCGCCTAGGCTGGCGTGCAATGATGTGATAACAGCTCATTGTAGCCTCAGCCTCCTGGGCTCAAGAGATCCTCCCATTCTCAGCCTCCTCAGTAGCTGGGTCTACAGGTGTACACTATCACACCCAGCTAATTTTTGTATTTTTTTTGGTCAAGACAGGGTCTTGGCATATTGTCCAGGCTGGTCTTGAACTTCTGGGCTCAAGCAATCCTCCTGCCTCAGCCTCTCAAAGTAAGGCTTAGATTACAGGCATTAGTTACTATTCCTGGGTGCTGCAGTGCTTTTCAAGAACACAATTCTTGCAGCTGGCAAGGGGAAGCTATGGTTTCAAGAGAAGACCTGGTAGGGCAAGAATTGAGTAGAGAAGGAAGTAAAGTCAGGAGGATGACAGCCTGGGAGAAAACAGCAGAGGTAAGAAACTCATGGTCTGGATATAATTCAAGAGTAAAGATGCAGAGGTGCTGGGTGAGATAAGATGCTACAGTCGACAAGTGAAACCTAACATTTCAGAGGTAGCACATTTCAGGGTAGTAAACTCTAACCTGGTCATATAGTATGTCTGTGAATTGGAATGGATGATCATTACTTTAATTAATAGCTAACACTTACTGAGCTCTAATTATGTGCCAGATAGGTTTCTGTTACTATCTGCTTCAACTCACTTAACATATTTAATGACCCTATACATAAAAACTCTCTTTATTATCATTTTTCAAATAAAAAATACTGAGGTACAAGGTATAGAGATTGTATGACTTTCACAAGATCACAGTTAATGGCATCACCATGATTCAAACCCAGGCAGTCTCTGGCTGGAGCATACTGTACACTTAACTGCTATTGTATATTGCCTCTCTGGCATCAAAGAATTTGGTTGAGAGCTCTTTCAGCTTAGGCTAGGTATTGATTGGATAGCAATCCATGTGGATGTTCAATGATATGGATCATCCATGCTTACAAGGGTTATCCATGTGGTTAATAGCATGAATTAGCCCTTCTGTGTCCTTCATGAATGTGTAGGAGAAACCTACACAGAGTGAACCTCCAAGAAGGAAAGGCATTTATGGAAAAAAAAAAAAAAAAGGAACTGGTATGACAACATGGAGTTAGAAGGCTGCAAACGACTACTTCCTGCTGAGGTAGTAGGAAACTGAGGGCCACTGAAGAGGGGTATAAATAAAGCCACAAAAATGTAGATGCAGATGTGTTGGGAGCAAATCCTAGGCAGAAGGACAGCTGGAACAAAGCCAGAGTGCACAGGATATGTTCAGAGAACAGCAGGTAGACAGAATGTAATTGAGAGCCATACAGCTGGAAGAACAGACAAGAACCAAATCGCAGACAGCACTGACTGCCATGATGACTCAGCCTTTTCTCAGAAGAAATTGCCACAGATGGTTTGCGCAATGGGAATGACATGGCCAGATCTGTTTTAGGAGGGTGAGACTCAAGCGTGAATTAAGAGGCCACACCATCTAGAGTCAGCAGTGAGACATGCACTGGTGAGCCTCTGCCTGGCACCAACTGCAGCCCTCACGGTGTGTTAAGTTAAGACACTACCGCAAGGACAAGACACAAAGTAGGGCGGAAAGACAGAACACAAAGACAACTTGAAGGAAAAATCTGTAAGACGTGTTGAGTGCTGTGCTCCCTCCACCTAGCCAGTCCACCACGTCTACAAAGATTGAATCACTGCCCCACAGCATGAAGGGACTTTGCGCATGGGACTTCAGTAGCAGATCTCGAAGCAGACCTGATGGAATGGATGAAGAAAAAATGGTTTCAATTCGTTTGATACTTATTATATTGTTGACAGTTTTAAAAATTAATTGAGGCCGGGCATGGTGGCTCATGACTATCATACCAGCACTTTGGGAGGTCACGATGGGAGGACTGCTTGAGCCCAGGAGTTCAAGATCAGCCTGAGCAACATAGTAAGACCTTGTCTCTACTAAAAATTGTTTTTAAAAATCAGCCAGGTGTGATGGTACGTGCCTGTAGTTCCAGCTATTCAGGAGGCTGAGGTGGGAGGATCACTTGAGCCCAGGAGATTGAGGCTGCAGTGAGCCATGGTTATGCCACCGCACCCCAGCCTAGGTGACACAGCGAGACTCTGTCTTAAAGAAATAAAATTTAAATGAACTCAAAATACACTTGCAATTTTAAAAAATGCTAATCCTGATATGCCTTCTTTAAAAAAAAAAAAAACCTGCTTCTTTTTAAAAAATTACCAGTTAATCTATTTTCATTTTCAATAAAATGCAAAAAGAAAAACAACTAATTTTGTACTGAAGTAGATAGACTTGTGGTTTGTTTTTGGACTACTTTGGTATATTTGAACTACTTCCTTCTGGCATAACTATATTTGGCTTAAAGTTCTTCAAGCTATAATGAAGCACAGTGGTGAGGAGTTCAGGATTGGGGGTCAAACAATCCTAGCTCTGCCATGATCTAGCCATGTTGACCTTGGACAAGTTTACTCAACCCCTGAGTCTCAGCCTCTAAAATGGGAGTAGAAGAGCACTCCTTCAGCACTGTTGAAGGATGTCATGAGGTGACGTGGGTAATGCTGTACACCATTAGCATGTAGAGTTACTGCTCAATAAATGTTAGATGCTATTACTGTTGTTACAACAAATATTCCTCCTGAATTATACATGCAAAATGTCAACATTGCTCAAACGAAATTTCCTCTAGGAAAAGGGTACTGGGAGCTGAAGAATGACAGAATTTCTAAAACAGGGTTCTTTCCCTTAAGAAAAAAAGGTTTTTTGGCTGGGCACGGTGGCTCACGCCTGTAATCCCAGCACCTTGGGAGGCCGAGGCGGGTGGACCACCTGAGGTCAGGAGTTTGAGACCAGCCTGGACAACATGGTGAAATCCCGTCTCCATTAAAAATATAAAAATTAGCCAGGTGTGGTGGTGCATGCCTGTAGTTCCAGCTACCTGGGAGGTCTTGAGGCAGGAGAATCGCTTGAATCTGGGAGGCGGAGGTCACAGTAAGCTGAGATTGTGCCACTGCACTCTAGACTGGGCAACAGAGTGAGACTCCGTCTCAAAAAAAAAAGAGAGAGAGTGAGAGTGGGGGAAAAAAAACTCTGGAAAGAATTACATAAATATGTATAAAGTTGGACATATTTATAAGAACTAAATTATGATATGAATTTCTTTAGAAAAGAGCCAAGAGCAGTATGCTACAAACACTTCAGGACAACCACCCCTGACATCTGGTCTCACATACAGCCACACCTACATGTAAGGTACAATACAGCTGCATGACAGTGAAACTGAGGCCAAGGTAGCTGACAAAATGGACATAGGAATAATAGTCTAAAATTTAACAACAGTCCGTATTTAAAAATAGATCCAATATTATAAAATTTGCATGTACTTCCCAATTTGGTAAGTAGCGGGTATTGCCCATATCGCTAGCTAGAGAACCTGGAAGTACTGTCTCATGACCTGAAAAGCTGGCAATAAAAGGTGAAGCAAACACATGGTCTATATGTGTATTTTCAAAATTAGAAACAGAAACCAAGGGACCAAACAGCTTTCAGTTTCCTTTCCCAAAACAACTTGAATTTCCAACTGAGTACCAAAAAGTAGGATATTATTACCAATGTAAGAGGTATCCTACAGGCCAGAATCAAGCATTTATAGTTTAATAGTTTGACTACTGAAATGAATAGGGAGACAAGATTTTTTTTTTTTAAATTAACTGTTGGTTTTTGTCAAAAGTGTTTTCTGCAATAAAGATGTGCCAACTTTATAACAGAAGCAATAAACTTCTGAAATAAAGTCAGTAACAGCAAAGTCTTAAAATTCTCACCACAGGGTTTTTAATAAATTCAAGGGTTTTTTTGGGTTGTCGTTGTCGTTTTGAAACGGAGTCTCACTCTGTCGCCCAGGCTGCAGTGCACTGGCGCGATCTCAGCTCACTGCAAACTCTGCCTCCTGGGTTCACGCCATTCTCCTGCCTCAGCCTCCCAAGTAGCTGGGAGTACAGGCGCCTGCCACCATGCCCAGCTAATTTTTTTGTATTTTTAGTAGAGACGGGGTTTCACTGTGTTAGCCAGGATGGTACCAATCTCCTGACCTTGTGATCCGCCTGTCTTGGCCTGCCAAAGTGCTGGGATTACAGGCTTGACCCACCACGCCCGGCCTAAATTCAAGTTTTATAAGTTAATTTCATTATTTTAAAACTCTGATGATCCCAAAAACTCTTTTAAAGGTATAATAGTTCATAAATATAATACAATGAAATTCTAATGTTTTCAATCAGTATTTTTCTTTCTGCACTGTGCACACTATCTGGCACTCAGCAAGACTCAAGTTTTGACACATAGGCCAAACCATCTCCACTGACTGAGGGGTGAAACCCAGAGTAGTGACCCTCCACCACTGACTGCAGCCCTTTGGGTGTGCATCAAATGCCTTGCAAATAATTTGTATTCAAACAAGTCTTGTGAAAGGACTCAGTCAACCTATCAGTGAGTTACCAACCTCTCCTGATATCAGGTTCCTCTCCACTATGACAAGGGTAACTATAAATACACTTCTAATAAAAACTTTGTTGGATAAAAACATATTTTTTTTTAAATAAAAGAAATTTAATGTCACTCAGGTTGAGCTTAAAATCTAAAATACAAGCTTTCTTTACAAACATCACATGTTCTCACTTATTTGTGGGATCTAAAAATCAAAACAATTAAACTCATAGACTCAGAGTGTAGAAGGATGGTTACCAGAGGCTGGGAAGGGTCATGGGCTGGGGCTGGGTGGGGGCGGGGGGTGGTTAAAGGGTTAAAAAAAAAAAAAGAATTAATAAGACCTACTATTTCATAGCACAGCAAGGTGACTATAGTCAATAATAATTTTTTTTTTCTTTTTGAGACAGATTCTCACTCTGTAGTCCAAGCTGGAGTGCAGTAACGTGATCTTGACTCCCTGCAATCTCCACCTCCCAGGCTTAAGCGATTCTCGTGCGTCAGCATCCCAAGTAGCTGGGACTACAGGAATGTGCCACCATGCCCAGCTAATTTTTTGTATTTTAGTAGAGATGGAGGTTTCACCATGTTGCCCAGGTGGTCTCAAACTCCTGAGCTCAGACGATCAGCCCACCTTGGGCTCCCAAAGTGCTGGGATTACAGGCATGAGGCACCGTGCCTGGCCAGCAATAATAATTTAATTATACATTTAAAAATAACTAAAAGAGTATAACTGGATTGTCTGTAATATAAAGGATAAATGCTGGAGGGGATGGATACCCCATTCTCCATGATGTGATTATTATGCCTTGCATGCCTGCATCAAAATATCTCATGTACCCTATAAATATATACACCTACAACATACCCGGAAAAATTAAAAGCTAAAAAAAATGCAAGCTTTCTTTTGCAATTGAGGTTCCATCACTTGATAGAGTGACAGGAGAACATTCAGAAACCAAAATTTCCCCTTCTGGAAAAGAAAGCCAGGTTCAGTTCTATCACCCAAACTGGGAGTGATCTTGATAACAGCATCAGCCTGCCCGACCTTCCAGAGGATGCAGATTTGAATCAGACACCTATACTTCAAGCTCCCTGCACTTGGAGCCTGGACTTCCCTGGCTTGCGACTGTTCTCATCCTAAGCACTTATTAGCACATAGATGATGCTTATTAAATTGTACTGAATACACCAATGGAACCCCCACTTCCTATTTCTTTATCTGGGACACGCCACCCTTGTTGAGTTTTATCATGCATCTTCAACTCTCTTTTTTCAGTCTCTAACTTCACGTTTGTTTTTAAAACTATCTTACAGTAAGTCTATTGACGGCTGGAAGAAGGGATCACATGAAAATAAACATCCTCCCAGTAATGGTTTGGAAGCACTGAGAAAAGGTTACTTGTTTCTCATGGTATCCTCCCTGTCCAGGTACTGGCGTCTGAACAGAGAAACTCCAAACAGACACTGATGGTAAAAGGAGAATTTGTTGAGAATACATTTCTATAATTTCTCCTTTTCAGAACTCTTCTGAAACTTCAGACTTCCTTATAACTAATCTTTTTTATTTTTTAATTATTTTTACTTTTTATATGAGATAGGGTCTCACTATATTGCTCAGCCTGGTCTTGAACTCCTGGGTTCAAGTGATCCTCCCAAAGTGCTGGGGTTACAGGTGTGAGCCACAGTGCTCAGCCAAATACATATATACATTTTTAAGCATCTTGTAGCTTCTGAATAAACTGAGACTGGTCCCTTTTACTAAGAGAATACTCTGAACTCAGAACAGCAAAGGGCAGGCAGGACGGGATCAGGAGAGGAGCAGGGAGCTAGAACGCAGCTGTTCCCAGGACAGATTCTGAAACATTCTATGAGTTTGGAAAACTCATAGAATTTTCAGAATTAGTGTATACTAATATTTTATACACAGTGGGCACTCAATAATTAGTTGAGTATTTTTCTTTTCAATGAATAACTTCTTATTCTTAAAATAATCTTGTATGGGTACTTCAAACATTCCTTGCTCTTACAGCGATTTAGCCACATGGAGCTGGAGCCTGTTCTGAAAAGTGCAAAATGGAAAAACTTCACCATTATTAAAAAGTTCCACCCCTGCTGTTCCAGCAGGATAAACTAGATTTAGGAGAAATGTTACACTGAGAGGCAGGTGAGGACAAAGAGTTGCCTGTGTTTATTTCATCCATGTTTTCAACTCAAAGGATGCATAAGGAGGGGATGGTCAACTCAGCTGAGCCCTGGAAGATGCAGGGTGTTTGTTTGTCAGGAACATCAAGGAAGAAAGGATCAGGTGTCAATCCAATGAGGGGGGACTGACTAAGTAAGTCATTCATCGACAATCTCCTGAAACTGAAGGAAAATCCAAAGGGACCGGGATTGATGGAGACACAAAATGGGACAGAAAGGAGAGCAGAGGAAACCAACTTTCAGGAAAGTGGTTATTACCTGGTCGAAATCTGGAAACACCACCCATCCCTGAGCTCATCAAAGCACAGGCTGAGGCTCAGTGCCAGCCTGTTTGTAAACTTGCTGGGTCCCAGAGGAGAGAGAACAATGTCTTCCAAGGTATGGGCCACAATCTCACCTTCCTTCAGAGGTCAGATGCCATGATACCTCCCTCCCCTCAACACTTACAAAAGTATCAGCCCCTGATGGAATTAAAAAGGAAAAAGAAATGGTCCTTTATCACAGATGTTTCCAGAAGCACCTAGTCCAAGGCCATTGCTTAGTCTAAAGAATGTTCAGGTTAGAAGGCAAATCTCAAGTACTAAATGCCAGAATAAGTGAAACATTTTAAATTTTTATTGCTTTTAAACTACATTATTTATAGTGACCCTTGTTTTTCACTAAAAAAGTGATGCTATCCCTTCTGAAAGTTTTTAAAATATGCTGCCCGGAAGTTGAGTATAATTAATTTAGAACAGATTTTCATTTCTATGCAATCAACCAGTTAATATAATAAAAAAGATTACAATAAAATGCAAAACTTGAGATGAATACGAGTATATCCACAATAACTATTAATTTAAAACAATAATGCTTACATGGTCTACATGTGTATTTCCAAAATTTAAATCATACACATGCAAATGGGAAGTTTTATAAGAAATATGATGTTATTTTATGTAATCACTATCCACTAATAACGGATCCTCAGCCATTTTTTCAAATGTTGTCAAGGAAAGTAACACCTGAAATATCCTTCTGAAAGACAACACACAGACGACTCCAGCCACGGGTCACAGGCATCAGGTAAAGCGTGTGGCAGGGTCTCTGTGGGGCAGGGTCTCTGTAAAGTGTTCTCCAGGCCACCTCACAGAGCTTCTGCTGTTAATCACCATGGCTGCAATTCCCAGTTTGGGCAAGCCTAGTAAGAAACTCACCCTGCGTTAACCAAAACAAAATCAAGCAGAGAAAGCATGGCTCTTGTGCAATTCTCTTGTCATGTCTTCAAAGGTATCACACAGTGAGGCTTTCCAAAAATGCAGCATGAAGCACCAATACTTGATTTAAAAATCAAGAATTAAGCACCCCTGTGCGGTCATTCTCAGGATAAAATACACACTGGTCTATCTGCCACTATTAAAGACTTGACTTCAATTAATACATCCTTTGATGGACTCATACATTTAATTACCTGATTTTGGTTTTATTTCCAAGATTGGTTTTCCATTTATGTGAGAGCTTGTACCTTGAGAGCATTTATCTATGGTAGAATAAGAGATAATATATTTGACTTTTCTACTTTAGGGGGAGTCACAACCAAACTTCATGCTCCATGTAACAGCTTCAGGGTTATTAGCTGAATAATCCCTCGGGTTATAGCTGAGCCACACAAATGGTCTTTTATGAGAGTCAGTCCAGGATGGTGGCTGGGAGCAGGGATGCAGAAGCCAGACTGCCCAGGTTCCATTCTTGCCTCTACCACTTTGTAGGGACCTTGGACCTGGTGCTTAAGCTCTCAGTGCCTCAGTTACCTCACCTGTCAATAGAGCTGTTGTGGGGTTAAGTGAATTAACATATTATAAAGCTTTTAAAGGCGGCAGAGTAACACACATGATGCAAAGCCCTCTCATTTTTGGCCATTTATTTTACCTACAAACTTCTTTTCTCCATCTTCCACAGAAGCAGCTATCATTGCTGATGCCAGATGCTTGCAGTTTGACAGCATGCAGGACCTGCCACCTTGAGGACTCTGGGAGCAAGAGAACCCCTGACTCAGCAGCCTACTGATTCTGTAGGACATCTGTGCAGAACCATGTAGTTTCAATGTCACATAGAGTTGAATCACCAGGACAGGAAAATTACAGTTCAGGCCAGCCACAGTGGCTCACGCCTGTAATCCCAGAACTCTGGGAGGCTGAGGCAGGTGGATTGCTTGAGTCCAGGAGCTTCAGACCAGCCTGGGCAACATGACAAAACACCGTCTCTACTAAAAAGACAAAAATTAGCCAGGCGTGGTGGCAAGAGCCTATAGTCCCAGCTACCCAAGACGCTGAGGTGGTAGGATCATTGCAGTAAGCCAAGATGGCACCACTGCACTCCAGCCTGGGTGACAGAGTGAGAGCCTGTCTCAAAAAATAAAATAAATAAAATAAAATAAAATAAAATAAAATATTACAGTTCAAATGAATCCCATGTCTATTACGAATGAGATTTTAGGAGGCATGTTAAGTGGGCAGGATGGCATTTCTCATCCTCATTCCCAATACAGACCTGGGAGCTACAAATGAGTCTCTGCCAATGACATGTCTGTGACAAAAGTCACACTAGTGGCAAGAGTTCATGGCAGTATTATTCTCTAGGTTAGGAAATATGAGATTAAAAATCTTCATTGTCGACAGCAAACTAGGAATACAAGGATTTTGATTCTAGATCTACATAAACCTAAAAGCAGTCAAAGGGGGATCCATGGACCCATTTTAAATTACATCCAACCACACTACAGAATAAATAAATGGGTAGGTAATAAGGAGCTTGCCCTCATGTGAAACCTCACTGTGTATATGATCTCCCTATAATGCCTGTTACCTTCCCAGAACAGAATTCACTATGAGGCAAACCTGAGACCAATCTAAGGATTGCTAAAATAAGGATGCAAGTTTCCCTGTTATGCTACAAACCCCACCAGGCTAGCTGCCATGTCTGAATCGGTTTTTGTTACCCCCATTCCACTAAGAGCATTTTATTTGAATGTACTATTTATGTAGTTAAAAAGAAACAAATCTTTTATCCATTAGACAAACTCACAACATAGACCCAATACCATTATGATGATAGAATTCTTCAGAATAACATAGTCTCCTCAAATTGTATAGGAAACTCATTATTTGTGCAAGATATTTAGAGATTCACAACAACAGGAAAATACAAATGAATGGACAGGTAAAGAAAATTTATTTAGTTTAGAGGAGAGCCCCAGGTATGAACAAGTGGCATTAAACTTTGCAGATTCTCCTCCTATTAATACAACCCTGAGTATCATTTGTGAAGGGTAACAGTCGTGTAATACTGCATTAGCAACTTTGTTCTCTCTTGCAAAAGGCATGAAGAAGAAGGGAAGAATCTGTCAAATATTCTAAACTCAAAATCTCAATTACAAAAGCTATAAATAAAGCCACCATTACCACTGCAATACTTGAATGGACCAGGTCAACTTTAGGGGGAAAAAAAAAGTTCCCCACTAGACACTGTGCCCATAACCCTCATGGAGCTGCCACTGGGCTTGGTGTTGCTGTCCCCAAGGTCACTAGAGACTGTGCTGCATCTCCGTGATGCCAGAACACTTTACTCACAGATTCCACTCCATGGGAAGGAGGGAAACGGAGGGGGAACTAATATTATTGAGCATATTCTACATTTTACACATGATTCTTTTTGGAGACAGAGTCTCGCTCTGTTGCCCAGGCTGGAGTATAGTGGCACGACCTCGGCTCACTGCAACCTCTGCCTCCTGAGTTCAAGTGATTCTCCTGCCTCAGCCTCCCGAGAAGCTGGGATTACAGGCACCCGCCATCACACCCAGCTAATTTTTGTATTTTTAGTAGAGACGGGGTTTCGCTATGTTGTCCAGGCTGGTTTCAAACCCCTGGCCTCAAGTGAGCCACCTGACTCGGCCCTAAAGTGTTGGGATCAAGGCGTGAGCCACCGCACCTAGCCTTACACATGGTTCTTGACACCTTATCTTATTCATCAATCCTTACCACTACTGAGGTGGACTCATTAGCCCCATTTCTCAGATGAGTAAACTGCTCACAAGACTAAGTAAATGGCAAAACCAGGATTAAAACCAAGTTCAGGACCTTTAATATATCCCCTTAACACCACAGCTAACTTTGCAACCAGAAATATCTTTTCCAAATACATTTCCTATCATTCCCCTGGCCTAAAATCCCGCAACAATGCTTTAATGCACTTGGAATAAACAAATACCAAGTTCCTGATTGTCGTCCGTAGGATATGGTAAATGCTGCCCACCTTTCCCAGCTCCCATTTCCTTTCCGCCCTCCAAGAATTCATAACACTTCCACTTTGGAGGCTTCATGCTCCTGGCCCCTCTGCCAGGAATACCCTCCCCTGCTGGTTCTTTTTCCCCCTTGGTCCGGAGAGGCCTTCCCTGACCTTCCTGTCTTGGACTTCCATTTCCTCGTGGCACCTGTCGCACTTTCTTTGAGTCATGGTTTATTGTCTGTCTTGTCCCCTTTACAGAGCTGCACCAATGGGATGCCTAGGTCTGCCATGCTTGGTGTCAGGGACCCCACATCAGGCACATGGTAAGCACCCAGCCTGACTAGACACACCCATCTCCTTCCAGGCAGAGGCCGGGTCACACTCACCCTGGGTTCTCTCCTATCAGGTCTGGCATAGTGCTTGACATGCAGTAGAGGACAAATGTTTATTGAATACATACATACATGCATAAGAAGAGTCTCAGAACTGTAGACCAAAAGAATGTAAATGTCCCACACTGCCATTTATGTCAAGCTGTACTTAAATGGCAGCCTATTTTTATATAAATAACAGTTACATTTATTTTACTACTACAGAAAAATGATTATTTTATGTCTGTTAACTACTAATTTGGAGTCCTTTTCACAGGAATGTGTTGCTGGCTTATTTACTGGATCACTCAGTAGCTCTTAAAGTGGCAGGTATCAAGTGGGGAAGCTAATTCCCACTTCTGGGTCTCAGCAGGTATGTGTGCCGAGTCATCTAAACGGACCTTGTGTTTTCTTGGGGCTGCCTTCCTACAGGTAAGAGAGGTATCACTTGGAGTTGAAAGCGCTCCCATCCCCAGGCATCTGCACAAGAAGCTCCCTCTGCCTGGAACACCCTCTCCAGGGCTTGCTCCTCAGAGGAGTGTTTCCCGTACTCCCTACGTTGACGTTGCCGCTGCCTGCACCACCTCCATCCCACCTCCATCCTGCTTGGCCCTGTCACTCCGTCTCCTATTACTCGGCTTTGTTTTCTTCTCAGCACCTTTCACCACGTTAAACCATTTCATTATTTATTTGCTTATTATCCACAGATCTCCCCCTGGATCTGATAGTTATAAGATCCATGGAAAGAGAAGCTTTGTCTATCTTGTTCCCTGATACATTCCCAGTGCCTACAGCATTGTCAGGCATGAAATAGTCACTCAGTAAGTATCTCTTAAATGAACGGACGGATGCAGTCCTTGGCTCACATCAGCGGATCACTAGTAACATTTGAGACAGTGGTGATGTTTCCCTGAATAACTCCACTCTTTGGATTGAAGACCAAGTAAACATACATACAGTGCTGTGTTTTTACAAATGCTTTAATAGTGAAAATTGTGAACACATACGAACGGAATGTGAACAGCATCACATAACATCACAAAACATCACACCACATCACATAACAGTAGAAAGTATCCCTCTTCAACAATTACCAGGCTGGCACGGTGGCTCACGCCCGTAATCCCAGCACTTTGGGAGGCCGAGGCAGGCGGATCACGAGGTCAGGAGATCGAGACCATCCTGGCTAACATGGTGAAACCCTATCTCTACTAAAAATACAGAAAATGAGCCGAGCGTGGTGGTGGGCACCTGTAGTACCAGCTACTCAGGAGGCTGAGGCCGAGATCCTGCCACTGCACTCCAGCCTGGGCGACGGAGCGAGACTCTGTCTCAAAAAACAAACAAACAAACAAACAAAAAACAATTACTAACACATGGCCAGTCTTGTGCAGGTGAAGTACTATGTACTCAATGCTGCTGAAATCAGACCATTAAGAGAATTTCAGAAGTTATATTAACGTACGATCCAAGGTGGATTCATATTCAATTCAGGGAAACAAACTAGCAGATTATAAATTTCCAAAGGGCTCATCTAAGTTTCACATGGTGCTGAGAATAGTAATCACTTCTTTTCCCAGAGATTTCAATCCTCCTGTATCCAGAAGTAAGAAAGCTAAGAGTACCAAAAATAGATGTTCTACAGCCCCAAGGGGTCAGCCATGTCTCCACTCCTAATACACTCAGTGGCTGCTTTACCCACCCCGATTTGACCTGTTCTATTATCTAGTTTTCCAGCACACACAGCAGATACGACAGCTAACAAGCACGGAAGTGAGAGGGTGGCAGCCGAACGGTGTCTCCTGGCAGCCCAATCCTGTGACAAGAGATGAAAGCTGAGGGCAACCCAAGCCCCTTTCACCATGTGGAAAGTAACGGATGCTCATGATGACATCCAGCAGCCTCTGGCTCTGCTACGACAGTGCAGAAATACAGCAAAACAGTGAAGGGCTAGTGTTTGAAGGAATAAGCTCCAGTGATCTGAAAAATTAACTTTGATTAAAATACTCATGGGAGGGAAGACATAAGCAGTAGGTTGAGTTAGAAAAATTTTTTTTGTTGGATGAGGATTTTAGATAAAGATTCTAGACAATTTCAATGATTTAGGATTCAGCTTGCTTGGTTTCTGTTTTAGTATTTTGATCAAAAGGGTGTAATTACATGTAGTTTTCGTTCCAGTCTCTATTACGTGGTCAAGGTCAAGAAAACAGGAGTGACCAACAGAAGAAAACACACTCCAACGAGGCACGAAATGAAAAGTTGCAACTGGGTATGGCCAAATCAGCAGGCCTGAAACCTGTCATGAAACATGTCTAAAAAAAATAAAAGATAAACTAGCATCCATAGCATCTTCACCTTCACTTCTCCCCCACTTACCAAAAACGAAAGAAGGGAAGAAGAGAGGATAGGAAGAACACTTTTTTCTTTTACAATCATCAAGGAGAACGATCATTTTCATTAGTGTTTTTATACACAAAATCTTTCTCTGTTTGAGATATTAAAAAGAAAATTTTGGTCTGGGCCCTTTTGGTTAGCTTCCTACTTTTCTGGAATACCATTCCAAGGACAATGACTATCCTTTCAAAGCTGAGACCTCATTCTTTTCATCTATTTACAAAATTACTTATTCACTCTGTTTTCATGTAAAAGTAATATGTGGCTGGGTGTGGTGGTTCATGAAGCCTGCAATCCCAGCACTTTGGGAGGCCGAGGTGGGTGGATCACCTGAGGTCAGGAGTTCGAGACCAGCCTGGCCAACGTGGTGAAACCCCGTCACTACTAAAAATACAAAAATTAGCTGGGCGTGGGGGCGTGCACCTGTAATCCCAGCCACCCAGGAGGCTGAGGTAGGAGAATCGCTGGAACCAGGGAAGCAGAGCCTTCAGTGAGCCAAGATTGCACCACTGTGACTCCAGCCTGGGCAACAGGGCAGGACTCCGTCACTAAACTAAACTAGTAATATGTATTGCTTAGAATAAATGTTGTAAATTGAAAGTGAACTGTAAATAAGTTTGCCCTTACAGGGTCACATCCTCCTTCAAGATAACTGCTGTCCTAAGGTACTGAAAAAACTCCACTGCAATCCTGAGGCCTAGGTAAATGGAACCAATGTAAATAATGAAAAATACATAAATGACACCTTTCCCAAACAGTATTCAGAGAAGGATTACTGCAGCAAGGCACACTAATGTTAATGGTAGTTCAGAGTAGGGGGTCCCATAATCAAACATTTTTTTTAACTCCTGCCTCTATAAGCCCCCAACTTAAAAATTATCAAAGCATGAT
This sequence comes from Theropithecus gelada, assembly GCF_003255815.1. NCBI lineage: Eukaryota > Metazoa > Chordata > Mammalia > Primates > Cercopithecidae > Theropithecus > Theropithecus gelada. The sequence continues at coordinate 20,980,754 of NC_037671.1, forward strand.
AGCATATCAAGTGCACTGAGAAGTTATGCAATAAATAAACCAATTTAACTTTATTTTACTGCAGAGACATTCTTCCCTGCATGGCAAACATTAGCATCCAGTTCAAGGGACCACACTTCAAGGAAAGCTGAACAAATCTCAAGTAACAATAACCAGCTAAGACAGAAAAATACACTCACAATCTCCACTTTACGAAGGAGGAAAAACATACTCAGAGATCTACTTTTAAAAATGTCAGAGGACCATAACAATGATGCCAGTAGCCCCTTAGTACAATCTTTCCAGAAAGTTTTTCTAAATTTGAAATAAATGCAAACAGTTGAGTTTTTTATTTGCACTTTGGTCATTTCCACTGGGGTATTTTAAAATGAGACAATGGGTGTGCCCCTTCACTGACTCCCTCAGTGAGGACACAGTGGAACAGAACATCTGCCAATAACTGATGAGAATCAAGGTGGGGAGAGGAAGGGAGAAGAATGCCCTTGGAAAGCCAAGTGCGGGAAGAACAAAAACTCTTGGTGTCTCCTGTGCTCTGAAGACTAGCCTGCTTCTGCTTACACCATTTGGGCTCCTGGCTGGCCCCAATCTACCTAAAGCTCTAAAGCTTCCCCCAGTAGAAGTTTTGGTTTTTTGCTTATAGACATTTCACTTTTCCTGCAAGTCCTATTAGTTGAGTGACTAAAAAATCTGCAGAGTTTGCTTATAGAAGTACTTTTATTGATTAATCCGAAGAGAAACTTAAGCTTTTAAATCAGGAAAAAAGGGGCATCAAACACAATACACTGAACTTTTAATTAACAACATTGGAAGCATCATTGGGCCCACAGCAATTTAACTCACTTCAAGTCCAATTTAACTTATTTCAAGTCACTAGAAGGAGTGACCCCAGGGAAGGGCCGTCCACAAGATCCTGCAGACACAGGGCTTTAACTCCAGACCTAGGAGACTTAGCTCAACAGCTAATGGTCCCTGCAAAAGTCCATCACAGTCCATTCTCTAGAAGGTCTCCAGAAATGAGAACATCCAGTATTTCCACTAAGGAAAGCAAACCATTTGGAAATTCCTAACCCCCAACTCAAGGGATCTGCAGCAAGGTGACCTGCAGAGTTTGGAGTCCATGTTGTTTTCCAAATACCAGTGAAGAAACAAACCTGGAGGATGGAAAAATAAACCATGGTACTCCATACAATGCAATAGTTTATAGCAATGGAAGGACATTAACCACAGTTCCACACATCAATGTGGATGAATCTCAAAAAAATAATGTTGAAAGAAGAAAGCAAGCCCATGAATAACATATTCAACATGATTCTATTACATAAATTCACCCAAAAGGGCAAAACTAAAAATATATTGCTTGGGGATATACAGTTAAATGCAAAACTAAAAAAAAAAAAAAAGAAAGAAAGAAATGATAACCATAAAAATCAGGAAAGTGAGGTTATTTAGAAGGACACTCCTTTGGGTCCACTCTTCTAAAGCATGGGTTATCTGTTTTTTCAGCCAGATGGAGGGTATGTGGGTATTCATTTTTATTATTATTCTTTAATTGCACATGTTTCTTCTTTTTTTAAATTAAAAAAAAATAGAGATGGGTCTCACTATGTTGCCCAGGCTGGTCTCAGACTCCTGGGTTCAAGCAATCCTCCTGCCTCAGCCTCCCAAAGTGCTGGGATTATAGGCGTGAGCCACCACACCCAGCCTGCACATACGTTTTATCACCTTCGTATATATTTCACAATTTCAAGAAGTAAGCAAGGCCAGGTATGGTGGTTCACACCTGTAATCACAGCACTTTGGGAGGCTGAGGCAGGTGGATCACTTGAGCTCAGAAGTTTAAGACCAGCCTGGGCAACATAGTGAAATCCTGTCTCTATAAAAAATTACAAAAATTAGCCAGGCATGGTCGCAGGTGCCTGTAATCCCAGTTATTCAGGAGGCTGAGGCAGGAGAATCGCTTGAGTCACAGAGGTGGAGACTGCAGTGAGCCAGGATTGCGCCACTGTACTCCAGCCCAGGCGATGGGATTGAAACACTGTCTCTAAATAAATAAATAACAATAAAAATAAAAAGTAAGCAGTGATTCTCTCCAAATATAAAAATTTAAAATTTAAAAATAAAGTAGATGACTCAGGAGACTTCAGTTAAGAGAGATTAATCAACTATGGGAAGGTCAAGAATGCCCCTGGAATTCAGTAAGTCTTCACAATTAAAACAGGAAATTCCATTACATCTTCCCTGTTCCAAAGACCTGGAGGCTGCCAGGCATGAATCCCTGGGTTTGGTGTTTTTTTGTTTTTTTTTTTTTTTTTGCTGGTCGGTAATTTAGGTTTTTTCATGTTTGTGGAAAGATAATATATGGTTATTGGGGTGACCCTCTTCACAATTACTGCACTAAGAAACACAAATTTTCAAATGGCACTTAAGATAAATGAGAAGGGCTAGTAAAAAGGGAGCAGACCAAAATCTTTCACAAGCTGCATCAAGAATCACATAAAAGCTTTTTAGCCCTTTCTCAATTTCCTCTAAGTCTTCAATCACCTTTTCACCAATGTCTGAGTTAAGAATACACTAGACATCTTCATTTCTTATCTCAGATGTCAGTGAGGGCATAACTCTCAAAAACCTTTCCCTAAGATTCAATCAGCTTAGCAGCCCAGGAGAATGATAACCAGTATTTACACGATAAGCCCTCTCAGGTCAGGCCCAGTCCTCAATCCTGTTGTATCTTCAGCACCCACTTCAATATCCAACACCTGGAAGAGCTGAAAAATCTTTTACTTTAAGATACGACTCTCATATAACATGTTCACTGGTTAAAAATACATATGTACACGACTCCAGAATTTTAAAACTATTTTTAAAACTTTAAAAAAATTATCAGGATCACTGAATAAATGTATGTTAAAACCGTGAGATATCTGAGCAGAGATGGTATTTCTAAGCATGTATTTCAGAAACCATTTGCTCACGTGCTCAGAAAAGCCACTTACACAGGTTCCAGCAGGACCCATACTTGATCTGGAACATTTTCCTAACGCTAATTACAATACTAGTTAGAGCTGGTGACAACAGACATTTTGGGGATTTTTCCGAACAATCTCTAGTCATGGACTTGAAATAAGTTAAATTCTTATGGGCCCAATGATACTTTCAATGTTGTTAATTAAAAGTTCAATGGATTCGTGTGTTTGATGTCCCTTTTTCTCTGATTTAAAAGCTTCTCTTTGAATTAATCAATAAAAGTACTTCCATAAGTAAACTGCAGATTTTTTTAGTCACTCAACTAAATGGACTTGCAGGAAAAATGAAATGTCTATAAGCAAAAAACAAATCTACTGGGGGAAGCACCTCTTAAAGCTTACATTTATGTTACACTAAATATTCTTTTTTTTTTTGCCCAATTCTTCCTTACAAATGCAACAGAACAAGAACGAAGAGTTATAGGAAGGATGGCATGATAAGCCGAGAAGTGGATGAGAAGGGGCAAAACAGAGAAAAACGAAAACTTAAAAGGTGGCTGCTAAGAAGCAAAGTCTTCCAGATGTGGATGGGAACATACTGAGATAATTATTTTTACATTCCATGTACAATATTTTCTTTTATTAGTGATCATAGCTGGGTCTGGAATGAAAACTTAGCTGATTCAGAAGTGACAGCAACAAATTTCTACAACACTTAGGTTAACTGATTTCCCCACACCATATGATGGGTAATATCTAAAAAGACAGGAAATAGATGGATATAGTCCTAAGAAAATTTAGTATCTTTATATACAAGCTTCATATCTGAATCAAATTAAATTCCCTCCTTCCTCTAAATACGCTCCCCCCAAAAAGAAAAAAAAATCAACAAATGCTTCTGATGTATTCATCAGATATCTGGGAGAATAATATCCAAGCAGAGGGGCAGACAAGTGCAGAAACACTGAGGCAAGCGCATGCTTGGAGGTGAAGATGTTAGGAAGCAGCCTCCTTTGGGATGTATTCTGAAGTTAGAGTGAAGAGATTTGCTGATGAGTTGATTTGAGGTGTGCAGGTCAGAGAGGAATCACTGAGAACAAAGTTTTTCGCTTGAGCAGGAGGAAAAATAGGGTTGCCTTTTACTGAAATGAGAGGCTGTGGGAAGAGCTGATTTGGTGGAAGAAATGAGGAATTTGGTTTCAAACATGCTAACTTTGAGATGCTAATTAGACATCTCAGCGAGGAAGGCAACATGAGGTCAAAATAAAGATGACACTTCAAGCTATGGACCTGCGTGAGATTATTCACTGTCTTGTGTGGAGTAAATACACATGGTTTCTCCATCATCACTTTGAAGGCACAAATCTAGTAGACAACTCACAAGAGAAAGCAAAAGATTTCCTGGACACTTTACTAGGAGAGAACGTAAACAACAGTCCGTGGGTAGGAGCTGATAATCGACAGTATGTGCCTCAGTGTATGTGCACTGCATTTAAACAAAGTTCATCACCTCAACACTTCATAAGGAACATGTCTAATTAGCAGCAGTCATCCCATGAGAACTGGGGGGCTACCAGAGTAATGACGAAGGCAAACAGTGTTATCTGTTGGAAGGGTTTTTCAGGAGTAAGGACACTAAAATGTAGTTAGCTCTGGAAATTAGTCATTAATGAAGAGGATACTTGGCTAGGGGAGCAGCAAATTAGAAGGAAAATTTCGTTAGCAGTACAAATAGCTACAATTACTAAATTTGTCAGTCACTACTGACCTCCCCCAACCCAACTCTTAAGAGAATCTGCTGTGCCCACAGCACCAGAAGAGGCAGCTGTATTTATGATACTCTTATGTAAAATGGTCATCTTATAATGAAGATGTCAGAACCAGACATACAATTGAAGTAGTCATCACGTCCACGGTCCTACTAATTCTGAAAAGAAATGCATTGCTTATCTTGTGTTAATATATAGAGTGACCAACATTCATTTCTTGTAAACTTCCACGAATTCCTAAACTTACCTGTCTCCTGGTGCATTTTTTGAGACAGAGTCTCACTCTGATACCCAGGCTGGAATGCAGTGGCACAATCTTGGCTCACTGCAACCTTCTGCCTCTGGGGCTCAAGTGATTCCCATGCCTCAGCCTCCCGAGTAGCTGGGATAACAGGCACGCACCACCATGCCCAGCTAATTTTTGTATTTTTAGTAGAGATGGGGTTTCCCCATGTTGGCCAGGCTGGTCTTCAACTCCTGGCCTCAAGTGATCTGCCTGCTGCGGCCTCCCAAAGTGTTGGGATTACAGGTGTGAGCCACCACGCCTGGCCCCTGGTACATTTCTTTAAAACACATGTAGGAAGTTTTTCTGATATTTAGAACAAAGTTTCACTAGCTGCTTCTCGGCTAGAAGGCATCCCCAATTATACACTCACTGGAAAAGCATTGGACTAATAAGGAGATTGAAATTTTCTTTGAAGTAAAAATTACTTATAATCTCAGAGTGTAATAAATGGAGAATGTTTAAGTATATTAGGATATATTCAGATGATAAACAACTTGTAGATAGTATTTGAAAGTAGTTCCTTAAAATGTAATCAGAACCCAACAAATTTACTTCTGGGAATACACCCAAAAGAAGTGAAAGCAGGGACTGGGTGTAGTGGCTCACATCTGTAATCTCGGCACTTTGGAAGGCCAAGGCAGGTGGATCACTTCAGGTCAGGAGTTCGAGACCAGCCAGCCCAACATGGTGAAACCTCATCTCTACTAAAAATACAAAAATTAGCCAGGTGTGGTGGCACATGTGACTGTAGTCCCAGCTACTAGGGAGGCTGAGGTGCAAGAATTGCTTGAACCCAGGAGGCAGGGGTTGCAGTGAGCTGAGATCACGCCATGCCCTCCAGCCTGGGCAACAGAGCAAGACTCTGTCTCAAAAAAAAAAAAAAAAAAAAAGTGAATGCAGGAACTTGAACAGATACTTGCATACCAACATTCATAGCAGGATTACTGACAACAGTCAAAAAGTAGAAACAACCCAAGTGTCCATCAGTGGACAAATGGATAAACAAAATGGATATATACTACAATGGAATATTATTCAGCCATAAATAGGAAGGGAAGTCTGATACATGCTACAACATGGATGAACATTATGCTAAGTGAAAAAAGGCAGACACAAAAGGATAAACACTGTATAAGTCTACTTACATGAGGTACCCAGAGTAGTTAAATTCTTAGAGACAGAAAGTAGAAGGGGGAGGGGGGCGGTTAATAACGAGTTATTTAATGGGTATAGACTTTCTGTTTGAGATGATGAAGTTGTTCTGAAAATGAATAGTGGCGATGGCTGTATAACACTGTGAATATATTTGATACCACTGAATTGTACACTTTTAAACGGCTAAAACGATCAATTTTATGTTATGTATATTCTGCCACAATAGAAATATGAATCAGAGTACAATTAATTTCCCACCTCCATAATTGCTAGGTACTGAGAAAGAGTAAGAGAGTGAGATTTCTCTCAGAGGCAAAGGATGGTGAGGATATGGGAAGCTGGTCCAGGCAAGAAGACTCAGAATAAACAAGCAACTTCCACCCGGCAGGCCTCTTGGCATGAGCCCGTGCAGCACCAGAGCAGCACCCCCTACGCTCCAGAGGCTGGCACCAGCAGACAGTGACAACATCCTGACCACTCACAGTCATCAGCCAGCTGATACGTGAAAGACAGGCTTCAGCAAGAGAAAGGTAGTCTAGAATCTTTCTGCCCTGTATACTGCACAAAATCACGCAGGCTGCGAGAAAATACAATATATGAAAGCTGAAGACCTCCTGCAGAAGGTTAGGTATCTATTTCCCAGGCTGGTTTAGGTCTGGAAACATAAACTGACGTCTGTGAGCTAGTCATCTGGGTCAACTCATCTCATCTTCATCAGACTTTGCACAGTACAGTTCCATGAACCAAAATGACTACCCCTCATGTACATGCTTCTCTACCGTGCAGGTATTTTGTATGAACATATTTTTGGGGTTTATTTTCTAAAATGTTCAAAATACTCCAAACCTGTCTCAGATAAAGTTCAAGGAAATCTTTCCACATCAGTTGGAATCAGTAACTTGAGAGAATCAAGACACTCTCAGAGCCCTAAGGTGGTGGTGTCAGTGGATCCAGACAGCTACAGAACCTGGGAATACCAGGTGCTAGCCACATTAGAGGCCACCACCAAAGGTCAGAGGAGCCACAACGGGTTCTACTTCATGGACCAAAGTGCTACTTAGAGATCGAGGGAAAAGGAAATCCAGAGTTCACTTTATTCTGCTGTATCTACTATGCTACAAGGAGACTATAAAGCAGTCAAATGCCTCACTATAAATACCTTCACTTTGCTGCTCTGTATCATGCTGTCCAAGATAGCTTACCATTAGAACACCACAAAGTAAGAAACTATTTCCCTGCTTCAAGTAAGGTCACATGTGTTAAATGTCATCAGAATATAACCATCTAAAAAATTATGATGGTTAAAATGATGTTCACAAAAAACACATAACAGAGGTCACATCAAGTCCTAAACTTCAACTTCAGAATACCTTGGGTCACGTGAATCATTTAAACGTGAACTTAGAAAGACTGGTACATAATGGAAATGTATATTTCCATTATATAATGGAAAGAATTTAATGTAGGATCACAGATACTATAAATAACCTAAAAGCTAAACACAAGATTACAAACAATTTGATCGTGTGAGCATTCCAGAATGAGCTCATGCCACAGCAATAACTCAAAAGAAAAGAATTTCTCAAAAAAAAAAAACAAAACAAAGGAGCTCTTTAAGAAAAAGGTACAGGATTCTCACAATTTGTTAAATCATTACCTGCTTTGTCAAGCATATTTTAGGCTAAAAACGAAATTCTTATCACAAATAGGTTTTACCTATTTGTGTGTGTGTGCGTGTAAGAGAGAGACAGAGGGACAGGGTGAGGGGCGTGCGGGGAAGACAGGGTCTCACTCCGTCACCCAGGCTAGGCTAGAATGCAGTGGCGCCTTCATAGCTCACTGCAGCTTTGAATTCCTGGGCTCAAACGATGCTCTAGCCTCAGTCTCCCAAGCACCTAGGACTACAGGTGTGTGCACCACTCTCGACTACTTTTGCAGGGTGGGGAAAGACAAGGTCTATGTTGCCCAGGCTCATCTCAAACCCGACCTCAAGTGACTCTCCTGCCTCAGCCTCCCAAAGTGTTGGGGTTATAGGCATAAGCCACCACACCTGGCCTAGTTTTACCTTGTTGACCTCCTCCTCTAGCAGGCATGAGGCACTACAGGCAAATACATTAGCCAGCCTTCATGATGGCACTAAGCCCACAACCAGACAACAGTCAACGGCACAGTTGAGAGACAGCTGACAAGAAGGGCAACTGTTACACAAGACTCACCGAACCTTAAGTCAAACAAACAGGACTAACTAAAAATGGGGCTACAGTCTGCCTGCAATGCTTAAAAATATATCATTTGTGAAGTGTACTATCCTTTTGCTCTCTGAAGGATAAAAGGACTTAACAGGTGACAAAACTTGGCCAAGTGCTACGGAAACTAGAAAGGAGAACAAAATTACCTCTTTCCTGGAAAAAAAAAAAAAAAGCACAATTTATTTTGAAACTTTCATCAATATACATTAAACCATTTGGGAGTATTTATTTAGAAAGGAAATGAAAGAAGTATCAGCTTAGCACCATGAGAATGTATAAGGGACAGTTCACAAATGCCTAATTCCTCAGCTTCCTAATACAGGCAGTGAACAAGAAGTAACAAATTCCTCAGGTGATAAATCATGTTTTAAAATAACGGATTCATGCATTTCCATAGAGACAGTAATTATTTTAATTTCCTGGAAACAGGGTAATAGGAAAGGAACTTACGTTATCAGGAAAAACACCGTTCAGAAGCTATCTTGCATTTGCTAAAGTTGCCTGACCTCACAGTTCATACAAAGGCTGAGTGGTACTGCCAAATTAGCTGGGCAGGATGGAAGGTAGACTACAAGAACCTGGATTTGCCAAACTTTGCCGTAACCTTCCCTGGGACAGAAAATCCAGGGAGTTAAGTAAGTTTCCACAATAGACTACAGGGCTGGGAAAAGAAAAGGGACAGTGGTCATCTTACTATCACTGCCCCGGAGTTCAGAGGGTTTTAACACGCTTCTAACAGGCTTTCTCGAGCATTAGTTCACTTGATCATTGTGATAATCCAAAGTGTTTACAGAACCAATGTTCCCATTTACAGAACAGGCTTTACCCAAGGGGTTAAGGAACTTGCCTAGAATTTGATAGACTCGGGCTTAAAAATTATTCTGTGGATTTTAAGTGTTTTCTCCACTAACCAATATCCAGCAGGTTCATTTTCGATTAACAAAGGGCCTTCCTAAAATATCAATGAAACACACATATATGCATAATATCCTTGCTGTTCTTTCATGGGAAAACACCACATTCTTAAGGCTTTGTTTTTCATGTGTGATGTTACACACTTATTATTCCTAAAATGTTGAAGGCCAAACTGTGAGGGCTTTCACATAATAAAGTGCTGTTTCTAATGCCACAGTTTTGTTGTTGGTTGACCAGTTTATTCTAAGGTCACAAGAGCTGGATTATCACTTTAGCCTTGTCTTATTTTGCTACCTTACACAAATTCTTTACTGTTCTTTCAGATTTTGATAAGATCTTCCTCTTTCAAATGGCTATCAAATACAATTTGCACTCCTGAAATAGTATTCCATGAAGTCTTAAGAGAAGTGATGTGGCGTAAAAAAATCAATTCTAACGGGGCTATTGAGGACCTACTGAACACTTACCATGTGTTTAGCACCATGTACTAAAATAAGAAGTGACAAATGTACCCTAAAAGTTCACATCTTAGGAAGGCAAAATAAAAAGCAGGGACACAAAATATTGCATTCTTGATGCTTTGTTCTTACTTATTTTTAAACTTTTTTTTAGAAATAGGATCCTGCTATGTTGCCTAGGCTGGTCCCAAACTCCCGGACTCAAGTGATCTTCCTACCTCAGCCTCCCTGGTAGGCGGGACTCCAGGTATGTACCACCTCACCTGGTTCCATGAAGCTCTGTTGTCATAAATGACAATATTGTAAGACTGGACAACGGAAGACAGTAAAAACTGTGTGTTCATGACAGCGTAGGTACTACAGCCTCAAAAAACTTTTAAATGCTATTTCTTCTGACGATAATAGGAAAAAAAATGTAGAAAGTATAAAAGAAAAATAAAGAGCCCCAGTAATCCCATTATCCATGGACAAGATAACTATTGTGAAGCAATAATGGTAAATTTTCCTTCTAGACTTGTTTCTATGCTTCTGTTCCCCACAATGGTTCCCAAACTACAGTGACCAGACTAACAGCATCAGCATCACCTGGAAACTCATTGGAAAAGCAAATGCTTGAGCCCCACTGCAGACGTACTGAATAAGAAACTCTAGGGGAAGACATAGCAATTTGTGTTTTAATAAGCCCTCAAGGTGACTCCGATGTATGTCGAAGTTTGAGAACCACCGACACATGCTAGACACACAGAGATACACACACATAACTTTTCCCCTCCCCAATGGGGTTATGGTAGACCTACTGTCTAAAATTTTACATCCATATTTGACACCAGGCTTATATTTTGAAAATCACCTAAATATTGCATAAATACTGTATTGTATGCCTGAATGCCTTGTACATGGGTGAACAACATCACAAAATGCTTCATAGAACAAATGCAATTAAACACCAAGAGTCAGCCAGACTAAAACATTGCTGGCTGAATAAACAAGTCATTTAGTAACGTTGCGACCTTATGAAATCCATTTTTAAAATTCTGCATAGTTGCATAAGGTTTTTAGATCTTCTTTTTAAAAAATAAGGAACATCTGCATTAGCTTCTTGATTCTGTCTGTGAATCTATTTTGGGGTTACTTAGAAACTCGCTTTTGTTTTCCAACATTCTGGCACTGAGCAAACAGTTCCCTGACCCACCAATCTGACACACCGGAACTGTCACCTCAACACCCTTGTATTTGTCTTCTCCACCCCACCACAGCAGAGCACTACTGCACAGATTCCAGAGAAGCTAATGCAAGCTCGTGCAGCTTGTATGCAGGCCAGAGGCCTTAACTCAGACAGCAGAGAGAGGGCTGAAGCAAGGAGGAAGTCTGTGAGAAAGGAAAGAAAAAAAAAAACGAAAAAACTGGGTAAGTGGCACCAACATCCCATAGAGACTTTGCTTAATTTGGCCAAATTATTTTTCCAGTTCTGGAATACATCCCTTTCCAAATCTTTGCCAACCCCAAGGAAATCACAATAGAATAAAGCAGAGGAAAAAGTCAAGCTTTTCATTTGCTCAAGGTCACCCAAAAAGCTTAATTAGAAAAAACAAAATTAATTCACAGTAAGATAAGAATATCTAAAGTGTATCATTGTTTCTTCACAAGAAAAGAAAGGCCCTGTGACCTTGGCCATGTCCTTGAACCTTCCGGGGCCCCAGTTTCTCTTCTATTAAGAATGACAAGAATGGCTGGAGAACATGAATTTAAGAGTTGTCAAGTGATGGGAACAAAGGAAAGCCAAGAAAGTGCAAGTATAATATGATTTTACAGCACCTATAAAAGATGTACTGGTTGGCAATCTCTCCTCTTAACCAATAAAGAGTGCATTCCAACTGCATCTTTCTTTGTTAGAAACCTCCTGAGCAGAGGTAGACACAGCATAGCAGGCACACGAAGGGCACTGCAGGGGAGTGGTTTACCTGCAGACTGGAGCCAGAATGCCTGGGCCTGAATACCAGTTTCACTATTTACTAGCGAGGTGACTTGAGCAAATCACTTAATCCCACTGGGCCTTGGTTTCCTCATTAAGGCAATGGGCTTAATCGGGCCTTGTAAGGATTAAATGATTATATAAAGCACTTAAAATAATTTCTCATCTATATAAGTATTAGCTATTGTTAGTATCAATAACATGATTAGGAATACTGAAGATCCTACTCAAAAGATAGAAAGTGAGAGGTGGTTAAGGTTTGGAAACATCACTGAAATGTAATGTATGTGCCAGAAAACAAGAAATCTGTACCTATAAAACATGACATGGGACCATCAAAAGGGCAGACAATAGAGTCAGAGTTAGGTAAGCATGCTACTCCCAAATCCAAGCACAGACTACCAACCACGCTGTGTATTACAGATGTATCCTTCAAAGCGCGACCTTTCAACTCTCAACCAGACCTCAAAGGCAAAGTAGCTCAGAGGAAAGACTCACGGTTTAAATGTCAGAAGAGGACCTGGATTCAAATCCTAGCACCTCTGTGTCTGAGCTATGTGACTTCTGTAAATTACTTAAACTCTCTGAGATTTATGGCCTGGATTTCATAAAACACTTTCCCCTACCCTACAAGACTTACAAACCTGGCACAAGAACAATCAATCAATAAATGTTCATTATAACAGATCAGTCTTAAAGGGAAGGTAACACTTCAAATAAAAGAGTTCCAGTTAAAGTGCAATGGCTGCTAAAAAAGAGGACAAATAGCCCATCATCTAACCTTTTTCTATTTTGTTACAAGAAGGGGAGGGCATGTACAGATGGAGAGGTACCTGGAGGGTAAGAGCAGCCTATTTTAGGGAAAAATGACCCACAGGATGGCTAGAGGTACTGACTGGACCAAGGTCAAAACACAGAATTCACGGCTTTGCTCAGGCGCTATCCTCCTTTTAAACAAAAGCTGTGCAATGAAATATTTTTTGTCTTTGGGTTGCAAAAATTGCTTTGTTTATTCTGTTTTAAAGTTGGAGGGTTTTTTTCTAATTACAGACTTTTTTTTTTTTTTTTTTTTTTAAATATGGGGTTTTATTATGTTGCCAAGACTGGAGTGCAGTGGCTATACACAGGCACGATCGTAGTGTACTGTGGCCTCTAACTCCTTGCCTCAAGGGATCCTCCAGCCTCAGCCCTCTGAATAGCTGAAGGGACTGTACACAGTCAGGCCTGTCTGTTACTTTTTAAAGTGACCATTCACCTGTATTAATAATAGCAATTTAATAATATCAGAATCCATATGCAGAGATCAAATTAATGAAGCTATCCCTACCTTTAACAACTAGAAAATATAATACAGAATTTACCTTTTCTCATGAAGGCTTTCCCCACACACAATTTAGTCGCCCTTCTTACTATGAAGTAATGTGACATAATTAAGAGTTTCACTCATGGATTGTCATTTTATTTGATTCTGTAAAAAAAAAAAATCTCGTTTATTATGGCTGCTTTTCCTGTACATACACATACACAATTACTTACAATTAAGAGAAGGAGGACTCCTGAAAACAATCTCTAGCAGGAAACCCTGGTAATATTAGCACAATATGGGTACACCAATGAGGACTGGCCAGAGAGGCCTTTTCCAAAAAAACGAAAGAAAGTTGAAAGAGGGAATGAAACTATATTAATTAGGCCACTGCTCTGAAAAGAAAACCATGTTTATAATATATTTTACGTGAAAAAGATGAAGAGTTTTGGTTTTGACTCAGAGCAGATACTTCCTGGAATTACTTACAAAAATAAGGGAACAGAAGAAATGTTTTACTTTTCTTAAAATTTTATCAGGTAGCCAGCTACGGTAGTTCACGCCTGTAATCCCAGCACTTTGGGAGGCCAAGGTGGGTGGATCACTTGGGGCCATGAGTTCAAGATCAGCCTGGCCAACATGGTGAAACACCATCTCTGCTAAAAATACAAAAATTAGCAGGGCGTGGTGGCAGGTATCTGTAATAAGCCTCAGAAGGCTGAGGCAGGAGAATCACCTGAACCTGGGAGGCGGAGGTTGCAGTGAGCCGAGATCATGCCACTGTGCTCCAGCGTGGGCGACACAGCAAGACTCCATCTCAAAAAAAAAAAAAAAAAATTAAGTCAGGTTTTCCAACTTCCTTTTTTACTTTGACATTTTATCTTACTAATATGCCCTTTTAATTTGATGACATAGATAATAAATGGTATTCTGTCCCTGTGGGTAAAAAATAAAAATAAAAACAACAGAAAGCACTTTCAGCTTTCTTGTGAATTAGAATAACTATTCTCCTGTAAAGCAGATTTTTAAGGAAAGGATAATCAGTGAGATCAATAATTTCAAGAATAGTAAAACCTCACGAATAGCCTGCCAAAAATCCTGCTTCAAGTTCAATAAATGTCTTTAGTATTGCTCTCATATATCACATATAAGGGCACAGCAGGAGGAATTGTGATGCAGTCTAAAAGGAAGAGTCTATGAAGCTTTCAGTCCATCCCGAGAAAGCAACATAAACTCATCTCCCAACTTCATTGAGAGCCACACAAACAAGCATCATTTGCCAGCTGAAAGAGTTGTACATTTACACTGTTTCAATAAGGTGTGGGTGGAAGGTAATAAACACCAATTGATATCCTCTTATTTGCAACAACTCTACAGTAGAGACTTTTAATCATGATTTGAAGTTTTTATACCAAATCTTGATTCTGCCCTCTTTTTTCCAGATTAAATTTAGAAAGAAAAAAAAACACACAATTTGGACAGCCTCACATAGACCGTCTGGTTTTATGGCTAAAAACAACAGGCTGGGTGTGGTGGCTCACGCCTGTCATCCCAGCACTTTGGGAGGACAAGGCAGGAGGATCACTTGAGGCCAGGGGTTTGAAACCAGCCTGGGCAAAATAGAGAGATCTCATCTTCACCAAAAAAGTCCAGGCATGGTGGCACAGATCTGTAATCCCAGCTACTCAGGAGGCTAAGGTGGGAGGATCACTTGAGCCTAGGAGTTTGAGGCTTCAAGGAGCCATGATCACACCACTGCACTCCAGCCTGGGTGACAGAGTGAGACACCATTTCCAAAAACCAACAATAAACCCTTCAAACAGAAAACATTGCTGGATATTTTCCATCATATATTACTTCCTTCCCCCTCTCCCCACTTTGGTTTTCATATTTCAAATAATCAAAAAAGCATATTTTTAAAAATGGATCTTCTTTTTTGAGACCGGGTCTCACTCTGTCACCCAGGCTGGAGTACAGTGGCGTCATCTCTGCTCACGGCAACTTCCACCTCCCAGGCTCAAGTGATCGATCCTCTCACCTCAGCCTCCCGAGTAGTTGGGACTACAGACATGCACCACCATGCCCGGCTAATTTTGTAATTTTAGTGGACACAGGGTTTCACCATGTTGCCCAGGCTGGCCTCGAACTCCTGAGCTCAAGGGATCTACCCACCTCAGCCTCCAAAGTGCTGGGATTACAGGTGTGAGCCACTGCACCCAGCCTAATGTTCATTTTTTAAAAAACAACTAATGCAATTTAAGGACACTTATTTAACTACTTTTACTCGAACCAAGTTGTTTAGACCAAGTGAAATACATATTCGGTCTAAAGTCTCCAGTATTCTTTTTTTTTTTTCTTTTCGACACAGGGTCTCACTCTGTCATCCAGGCTGGAGTGCAGTGGCCTGATCACAGCTCACTGTAGCCTCAACCTCCTGAGCTCAAGTGATACTCCTGCCTCAGCCTCTCAAGTAGCTGACACACACCACCACACCCAGCTAATTTTTTTTTTTTTTTTTTTTTTTGTAGAGATGAGGTCTCACTAGTCCAGGCTGGTCTCAAACTCCTGGACTCAAGTGATCTTCTGCCTTGGCCTCCCAAAGTGCTGGGAGTACAGCTGTGGGCCACAATCTTTTGGCCTTCCAGTATTCTTTGAACAAAGAAAATAATTAACTAAATGGGACATAAGGAGGAGTAGAAATCAGAATGATCAAACCAACAGTTTAGATTTTAAGTTTACTGATTTCCTGACGTGGGGGAAAAATATTGTGTACAGTTCCGAAAGCAACTACTTTAACAAGTTCTGATTCTAAGTGTGAGTGAAATATAAACTGCCAATGCAGAAGCAATAGTGTGTTTCTGTGGTTCACTTCTACCTTCAACACAAAGCATTAGAAGTGCCTTTCTTCTAATGGGAAATTTCAACTAGTTGGACCTGCCTGCCTAGCTCCCCACCAAAGCCTGGCACAGTGGCTTAATAATCACATTTATCTCAGCCAGTTCCTAGAGTGCCTTTCAAACATATCCCTTAGTCCTGCTTTTATCTATTATAATGCAATGTAACTATGGAAACATAGGATTTCAAGTTATATTTTCTCTTACAAATAAAGAGAGCTGCCTTTTATAACTCAATTCAATCTAAATTGTGTCATTAGGGTCAACTTTTTTTTTTTTTTTTTTTTGAAGAATGGGAAAAAGTAAACATTTAAGTTGAAAAGAATAAAAAGAAGACAAGCATTTTTATAAAATCCAGGACACAGTTTCTTCGTAATTACAAAAGGCACCATCTTTCCATCTCTCACACTATTGTCTAATGGCCAGAGGACATTGGCCTTCTTCAAATTCTGAAGTGACCTTTGTGAGGTCAGAGCAGAGGGCCTAGGCTTGCAGCATGCACTTGCAGGTAGGCAAGAAAGAAACCTACACCAGTTGCTTAAGTGCAGACAAGAGCGGCTGAACACCATCCCATTCCTAATGAGGAACTTTCAATTCTCCCTACGCTACATGCTCCCAAAGCTAAAAAGCCAAATGAAATATTCCAGCAGGTAGTATTCTAAAATCATAAACACAGAATCCCCAATAATATCATAATAAAAAGACACCCAAGGCCAGGCACCATGGGTCATGCCTGTAATCCCAAAACTTTGGGAGACTGAGGCAGGAGTATCACTTGAGCCCAGAAACTCGAGACCAGCCTGGGCAACATAGGGAAACCCTGTCTCTACAAAAATATTAAAAATTAGCAGGGCATGGTGGTACATCCCTGTGGTCTCAGCTACTTGGGAGGCTGAGGTGGGAGGATCGCTTGAGCCCAGGAGGTAGAGGCTGTGGTGAGCCATGACTGTGCCACTGACTCCAACCTGGGCAGGCAAGCAACACCCTGTCTCCAAAAAAAAAAAAAAAAAAAAGACGTTTAAAAATAATACTTTTGTGCTGTTTGTCATAAATATGGCCACCATCTAATATAAAATGTGACTCAATTTTCAGGCCAGGCGCAGTGGCTCATGCCTGTAATCCCAGCACTTTGGGAGGCCGAGGCAGGCAGATCACGAGGTCAGGAGATCAAGACCATCCTGGCTAACACGGTGAAACCCCATCTCTACTAAAAATACAAAAAATTAGCTGGGCGTGGTGGTGGGTGCCTGTAGTCCCAGCTACTCGGGAGGCTGAGGCAGGAGAATGGCGTGAACCCGAGAGGCGGCGCTTGCAGTGAGCCAAGACTGCACCACTGCACTCCAGCCTGGGCAACAGAGCAAGACTTCATCTCAAAAAAAAAAAAAAAAAGTGACTCATTTTTCATTAGTAATAACCAAACATATCAGTTTCACAAGGGCCCTTACCTAGCAGTGAGGCAGATCCTGTATTGACTTATTACTGCAATACCTGAAGCAAGTTCCTTTACACCTGTGCTCCAGGCTTCCCACCACTCTAAGGGCAACAGCAACTTCACTTGTTGGCCCAAAATAAATATTTAATAACAAAAGCTTATTTTTGGCTAGTTGTGTTATTTTCACCATTTACCTGGGGAGGGGGAGGAGTACTAAAAGGCCAAAATGCTTCTTTCTCTCTCTCGTGAGTGGGATTGGAAATATTTTTTTCTTTTCTTATCTGTGCTTTCTATAGCTGTCCTGAATAAATGTCACAATCAGACTTGGAAGAAACACTGTCCTTGGCAAAGAATAATTCCTACTAAGGATAGTCAGTTTAAGGCTCAATCCCTGAGCCATTTCTGCTGAGCCCCCATGGGGTCAGAGAGGTAAATTCAGCACTATAGAGGCCTGGCTCAGCTCAGCAGGCAGCTGGGTCCTCACTATGGTCCCTACCTGGCCCCCACCTGTTGGAGTGGCTCAGTTCAGAGAACAATGACACATCCTGCACTCTCCTGTCTGTGCCAAGTGATCAGAAGCTCAGCTCTGGGGCTGGGACTGCACAAAGTATTTTTCTACAAGCAACCAAGTGACTCTAACATGTAGCCAGTGTTGAAAACCACTGCCCCAACAGATTCATGAAGCTCTAAGCACCAATTTCCCATAAAAAGGAGGGGGAATTTTAATTCTCTCAAAATGTAGCTCTCTCTCCATATCTGAAAAGGAGGAACTACCCTTGACAGTCTCATAAAACTGTACCCTGTAAACAAAAATGTTTATCCACTTCAATTTTTACAAGTATATAACAAAAAGCTAGTTACTTTCAAACTTCAAAAGCTCATGTATACTACATTGATTAGTACAAATGAAGCTCTTGAAAAGATAAATTATTCATTTCCAACCAGATTCTTGAGTTAAGATAAAATCTGAAGGTTTGATTGGCTTTTAAAGAGAGCTTAAAGCCATATTTCCTCTCTTTAAACTATAGCTCCTTTCATCTTACGCTGACTGTGCACAGAGGTTTTTTTTCTTAACAAGAAGATGGACATTTCTGCTAATGAGAAAAAAGCCCACACTGACCACCAACTCAAACACATATGAATGATTAAAAGTACCTTCATATTCCTTATGTCAAAGTCCATGTTAATTTGACACTATCAGAACAATTCATCCAGGGAGAGGGCTGAGCCTCTCTTCATTGCCCCTAACTTTATTTTTATTTTTATTTTTTGAGACAGTCTTACTCTTTCACCCAAGCTGGGAGTGCAATGATGGGATCTTGGTTCACCGCAACCTCCACCTCCCGGATTCAAGTGATCCTCCCACCTCAGCCTCCCGAGTAGCTGGGATTACACATATGCGCCACCACACCCGGCTAATTTTTTGTATTTTTAGTAAAGACAAGGTTTCGCCATGTTAGCCAGGCTGGTCTTTTTTTTTTTTTTTTTTTTTTTT